>NC_056731.1:1143686964-1143908910 GCF_019279795.1 Protopterus annectens
CAGTAGGCATCCATTAACTTAGACTTAGTATCATCAGGAAAAGGTTGAATCCGGAGCTAGGAATACCTCTATTACAGATTCAAAAGCAGCAGTCATAGAAGAAACGTCTGCTGCATCATAACTGCACTTAACAGAATGGCAAGCCACCTGAGAAGAAGTCCCTAACAAGGAGAGATCAGAAATCTTTCCCTCAGAATCAGGAAGGTCAAAAACTACCTGAAAGGCCTGAGAAATAAGACGTATAAAAGTACAGTTTTGTACCTACCATAAATGTAGATGTTCGAGTGTTCACCCTGCTGCAGTCATCACACTTGTGTTATCCTGCCGTCAGGCGGTCCCACAGTTGGCCTGAGTTCCAAAGTCTTGGTCCGGCGTTGGTTGCTGTCACTTCTTCCCTGACGTCAGTAAGCCAGGGGTATACAAGAGGCATCCAACGCCATTTTCTTCAGTTTTTCTTGCCCCAGATATCAGGTGCCCCCAATAGGTAGGCAATATATATATATATATATATATATATATATATATATATATATATATATATATATTTCTATATAAAATGTACATATAAAAATAAAACAATACCTTCAGGCACAAGCAAATACACCACAGAGGTTGTATAGGATAGCAGCTGTAGATAGGTCCAGCTAGTTCAGAGGGGATGGACGGAGGGTAACCTGGACTGCAGCAGGGTGAACACTCGAACATCTACATTTATGGTAGGTACAAAACTGTACTATGTTCATCAAGTTATCCTGCTGCAGTCATGACACTTGGGTTGAATCCCAAAGCTAAGGAAGGGTGGTGGAGTTAAACAGGGTTAGAAGAAGCTAGTAGGCCCTGCAAAACTGCAGTGGCAAAACCAGCTCTAGTCTTAGAATATAGAGGTAAGTGATAGTGCTTGGTGAAGGTGTGCACTTAACTCCAAGTTGCAGCTTCCAGAATATCCTTGGTTGGCACCACCCTGAGAAAGGCTGCTGATGTAGCTGTAGCTCTGGTGGAGTGGGACCTAATGTTAGCAGGTACCGGTTTCCCATGATGCATGTAGCAGAAACGTATGCAATGTCCTATCCATTTTGAAATGGTCTGTTTTGAGACAGCTTTTCCTTGTGATCCTGCAGCACAGGATACAAAGAGCTGGTCAGATTTTCTGAAAGCCAGTGTTATATCCAAGTAGTAACGTAATTGCCTGTGAATGTCCAAAGAGTGCAGGAGTCTTTCTCCTTTGTTCTGGGTATTTGGGAAAAAGGTGCGCAAATGAATGGTTTGGTTTAGAGCCACACTGGATACCACCTTTGGCATAAAGGAAGGGTTAGTTCGTAGAGAGACTCTGTCTTGATGAAAAAAGAGGAAAGGCTCCATTGCCGTTAGTGCCTGTAGCTCTGAGACTCTTCTAGCTGAAGTTATTGCTAGTAGCAGGGCAGTTTTCCATGAAAGAAATTTTAAATCAGTTGAAAAACTGGTTCAAAGGGTGGCAGTGTAAGCTTTTCCAGAACAAAGTTGAGATCCCAAGTAGGTGTTGGTGCTCTCCTGGGCGGTCTTATGTTCTTAGCCCCTCTGAGGTACTGTCTTAGGAGTGGATGTGAAAATAAAGGGGGATCCGTGTTGTAATGAGCTGAAATTGCTGAGGCGTGGATCTTAATAGATGAAAAGGAAAGTCCTTTGTGCAAGACCTCAGTTAAATATTGTTGAATCTTAAGAATGTTTGGATCAAGGGGATTTTGGCGCAAAATCTTTTCCATTTGTCTGAATAGGTTTTCCTGGTGCTGGACCTCCTGGCCTCCAGAATGACATCCATAACAGCTTTCGACAGAGGTGTTGGCTGGTTGTTTAGGTAATTTGCCATGCAGCCAGGTTTAAAGTCTTGAGCTGGTTGTATAGAATGTGACTGTCTCGCTGGGTGAGCAGGTGCGGAATTTGTGGTAAAATCCATGGTGGGGCATGTTCCTTAGAATTGGATACCAGTGCTGGCGTGGCCAGTCTGATGCAATGAGTATCATTTGTGGCCTCTCTAATCTGACTTTCAGCAGTACCTTTACTAGAAGAGGCAGTGGAGGAAAAGTATACACTGCTAATGTTTTCCAACTGAATGAGAGGGTGCCCACTTTCCAAGGTTGCGGGTGGAATGTCCTTGTGCAAAATTTTTGAAGTTGGTAGTTTTGGGGGTTGGCAATCAGATCTTTATCTGGCTGTCCCCATTTTTGAGTTATTATTGCAAATACTTGTGGGTCTAGTTTCCACTTGTGGGGATCCATGATGTTTCTGCTTAGGTCGTCTGCCAATTTGTTTTTCTTTCCTGGCAGGAATTGTGCTTGTAGTTGAACTTGGTAAGACAGTGCTGTGTTCCACAAGGTCATTGCTTGCCTGCATAGAGGGTAGGAATGTGTGCCCCCTTGCTTGTTTATGTACCACATTACTGTGGTATTGTCCGTCTTTATTATTAGGTGTCCTGGGTGTAAGAGGTCCTTGAAAGCTGTTAGGGGCATTCTATACTGCTAGCATTTCTTTTTGATTGATATGCAGATGCCTTTGATCTGTAGTCCATTTGCCCTGAATGCACTGTCCTGCCATGTGTGCTCCCCAGGCATAGTCCGATGCATCTGTTGTCATAGTTTGCCTGGTTGTGGCTAAGGTGTAAGGCTGACCCTTGTTGAGGTGACATGCCTGTGCCCACCATAGAAACTCCTGTTGAAGGCAGGGAATGAGTGGTATTATCATTGTTTCCAAGCTGTGGCTGTGCTGAGACCATACGCTTTTCAGGTACCATTGTAATTTCCTCATATGCAGTTTGCAAATGGTATTAGAAGTATGCAAGATTCCATGAATCCCAAAGCCTGTAGAATTTTTCTTGCAGGGAGTTGGGTCTTTGATGTCATTATTTTGAAGTATTGAGTCAGCTGTTGTTGCTTGTCTGGCGTTAGATAAGCCATTTGGGCCGTTGTATTCAAGCTGGCACCCAGGAATATTATGTTTTGTGAGGGCACTAGTTTTGATTTCTTTTTGTTTACTGTGTACCCTAGGCAACTTAGAAGATGTTTGACAAATGCCAGATGCTTTAAAAGAATGTCCTTTGCTTTCTGCTTGAATAAGGCAGTCATCCAGGTATGGGTATATCTGAATTCCTCTTTGTCTGCAGTATGCAATTACCGGTGACAAGCATTTTGTGAAGACCCTGGGCGCAGTAGATAAGCCAAAGGGCAGTGCAGAGATAATGGGTTGAACCTGCAATGAAGCGGAGGTATCTTCTGCAATTTTGTCTGATAGGGACATACAGGTATGCCTCCTTGAGGTCCAACGTTACTAGCCAAGCCTTCTTGCCCAGCATGGGAAGAAGCTGCTGTAGTGTTAGCATCTTGAATTTTGGTACTTGCAGATAGGTGTTCAGAATTGAAATATCCAGAATGGGTCTCTATGCTTTGTCCTTTCTTGGGACTAGAAATAGTCTTGAGTAAAATCCTTGTCCTTGCTCCTGTGTAGGTACCTGTTGAATGGCTCTCATGTCCATGAGAACTGTGATTTGTTTTTGTGCCTCTGCCCATTGATTTGGTGGCAGGTTCGGCATTCCTTTTATCCTTGGCAAGGTATGAAAGTGGAATCTGTATCCTTGTGTGACAATGTTTAGGACCCATTTGTCTTTTGTGATGATGTGCCAGTTGTCTGCAAAAAGTGTTAATTTTCCTCCCAAGGGAGCTGCCAAGAGAGATTTGCTTGGTAGTTTGAGGGTTGAGTCATTGTGTTTGTCTTCTGCGAGCTTGGGGCCTGTCTTCTCCTCTTTTCTGGGTAGCAGTACCCCATTGGCGAGGTTTGTAGGGACCTTGTGACTGACCTCTGCCCCTTGGGCGTCTGTATTTGCCCCTCTGTGATCTGTCAGAAGCTGGAAAGGACCAGTTTTTTGTTGGTCAATTTCTGCTGAAACGAGGGGGTTGTACCTGTAAAAAATCCTTGACCGTCTGCATAGACTTTGTCTTATCCTCCACTTTCTTTAAAACCTCTTCCGCTTTGACACCAAATAATACATTCTGCTGTAAAGGTGCATCCAATAATTTTGCTTTAACATGATCAGGTAGGGTTTGTTCTTTTAGCCAAGCATGTGTAAGTATGACAGACCCAGTAACAACTGCTCTACAGGAAGCTTCCAATGAATCAAATCCACACTGTAAAGTATGTTTGCCCACCTGCTCAGCTGCATGCAACAGATCCTGCATTTCCTTGAATTCAGACTGTTCAGAATGTGTGCTCAGTTTTTGTTTTAATTGAGACATTAGGAATTGCTGATATTTCAGCAAGTGAAACTGACAATTTAATGCTCGCACAGCCAGAGTAGCTGAGGTGTTTATCTTCTTTCCCCATCTATCTAGGGCTCTGGAATCCCTTTCAGAGGGCACAGGAGTTTTAGCCATAAACGCTTTAGCCCCTTTGGGACTCTGGGAAATTGTTTCTGGGTCAGCCACAGGGCTTTTATAAAGGAATTTGTGTGAGTCAGGTACTTTGTAGTATCTGTCAGGTTTGGCTGGAGCAGGAGGTAGAGATTCTGTATTTAGACTAGACTCTAAGTAAAATTCATCCACAATGTCTAAAACTGGAGGGATAGCAAGTGGTCTGTGCTGAGGTAGTAAAAGGAACTCTCGTAGCCTTTTCTTAGAATCAGAGTAGTCCTGGCCTTCCCAGTGGAAATGTTCCCTCATGGTATGTAAAGTTTCCCCAAAGGAGTAGTCTTCAGGGGGAGATGCTGAGGGAATAGAATCTTCAGCATCAGAGTCTTCATATGGGGGAAAAGAGTAATCCTGTTCCTCAGAAGAATCCGAGGAAATTGAAACCTGGTCAGAGGAAGCATAATCCTCCTCTTGTCTTGTTTTTTTTATCTGGAGGGGGAAGGGAATTCCTGATTAGGGTAATCAAATCTTCAGCCATCTTAAGCATCTGTTTCTTAGGCATGGGGCCTTGAACAGGAAACTGATGCACAGTCTTTTTTGGTTTTAATGGAGGTTTTAAGCTTAGCATAAGATTTAATGGTGAGTGTAGTCAGTCTGAAGACACCTTCTGCAACCGAAGGTGTTTCTACTGCATCGGGGTCTCCTTCTGCTCTGGTGTCGGAAGGGCCTAATGAAGATGGCTGTGATGGCCTAGTACACTCTGCTTGAGAATCCGCAGCTGTCTGGGGTTCCAATTCTGCGGTCATCAGGGGCTGTGTAGGCACCTCACTGAAAACCGGCGACAGGCCCAGCAGAGGCCTCGGAGTCTGGCTTGGTCCTAGGCTGCCTGTCCTTATCCTTGTGTTTTTTATGCATGCCGGTCATCGGCTGCTCCGACAGCATGATATAATTAAATTTCCTACCAAAGTAATGGCGTGTGAAGTCAAAACGGCGTTTGATAGTTCGTTTATTAAACCTAGAACGAAACCGACAACCTGTGACGTCATGGTCTGGGCCTAGGCAAGGAATACAATAAGAATGGAAGTCCTTATGAGGTATTTGCTTCCCACAAGAAATGCAATTGTTAACTTTTTCTGACATCGAACTGAGGCAAGAAAAGGTTCCCCAACGGGGTACTTAGATTTATTGAAGACTTGGGACTCAAATTTGATTCGAAAATCTCAGGTGTCGGCCAACCGGCACTTGCGAACTGCTTCTGCTTCGGGCACCGCGCGGCAAGAAAGACTGAAGAAAATGGCGTCGGATGCCTCTTATATACCCCTGGCGTACTGACGTCAGGGAAGAAGCGACAGCAACCGACGCCAGACCAAGACTTTGGAACTCATGCTGACTGTGGGACCACCTGACGGCAGGATAACCCAAGTGTGATGAATGCAGCAGGGTAACACGATGAACATCATTAGTTTTATGTTCATGTGAAGGTGTTTTATATAGATATGGTCTTAGTAAACACCTTTATATTAAATATATTTGTATGTATTTTGTGATGGATGTAGGGTTTTATGAATGTATATATATTTTGTTTTTTAAATTTTATGTGATACAACATGTGATATTATTGAGATGGTAGTGATTGGTTGATTTTTATATGTATTACTACTTGAATGGATTGTGCTTTAGTGTAATTGTTTGAAGTCTGAAGAAGCGTTGGCAAAACGTGAAAGTGCTTACTTTGTACTGCAGTGAATAAACGGTTTTATATTTGCTGTGGCAAGCCTCATTTGTTTTTTGATACAAGACCAAAAATATATCTTGACATATGGGTCCAATAACTGACAGCCCTAAAAGCAAGGGTAGCTGAGGTATAAACCTTCTCACCTAGCCTTTCCACAGTTCTGCTACTTTATCAGAAGTAATTTCATAGAAGGAAGCAACTGATATGGCTTGTCAGATGACACAGACAGCAGAGTGGGGTCAGCAGGACATTTACAGAGAAATTTGTAATCATCAGGCACCCTGTAAAACCTATCAGGTTTTTTGGGAGTAGAGGTCTGGAGTCTGGAACCTGTGATGCAGTAGAAAATATATCCAACAAGGCAGCCAAAACAAAAGGAACAGTAGGTGGTCTTGGAGAGTCCATTTGAAGAAGCTTGCAATACCTTTTCTGAACCTCAGAAACCTGGGCACAATCCCAGCTAAAAAAAATACTTCATTCTAGAAACTGTTTCCCAAAAGGAAATCTCTTCAAAAGGAGTGTCAGGACTAGTGGACTTCTTCCTCAGAACCACAGTCTAAAAAAGAAGGACTCTGGGAAGAATAAGCGAGGGATTCCTCATCTGAGTCCCCCTTCTTCTCAGTGGAACTCTGTTACCTAGGCCTTTTGAGGGGAATATAGGACCAAGGTGGAGGAGGATAAGAAACTCCTTGTGGAGGCTTTAAAGCCATAAGAGCATTAAACAACCCCAAGTGAAATGCTGCCATTCACTCATAGGATCCATAGGAACAGGAGAAACAGGTTTAGTTTTTTTGTTTCTTTTTCAACAGGATGTCTGCCTTATAAAATTTAGAAGGTCTGATCCCAGACAACATTCTACAATGGTAGTCGGTACTTCTTCCTTAACCAAAACCTGAGGAACACCCCAAGGCCCTTCAGTAACAATCAGCCTCAAGTCTGCCTGAACATCCGAAGCAGATGTCTTCAAGGCCTCCATGGACATGTGTGAGGTCAGATCCATGCTACAGTCTGAAGCAGTCATGGCAGACGAATCCAATGATGGAGCCAGGTGATTCCCCAGGCTTTCACTAAGCTCAGGAGAGATGTCTGATGGAGGAGGTACAGCGGAAGAATTGGACCTAGATTTCTTGACCGCCTTCTTCACAGATGGCTGACCCTCAGACTGGGAAGTTCCTGCCATCATGCCTTTTGCTAACAGCTTATGATGTTCATTCTCCAAGTACAGGGCCAAAGAGAAAAACAGACTATGCAGCATCTTTGTGACAAAAGGCTGACAAATAGAAAGTACAAGTTGTGTACATGTACCATAAATGTAGATGCTCGAGTGTACTCACTGTTGCAGTCATCACACTTGAGTTATCTGCCTGCAGGTAGCCCTCAGTCAGCACAAATACCAGAGACTTAGTATTTCTGCGTCGGATGCTGTCGATCCAGGACTGATGTCAGGTAGTCAGATATAAAAACAGGCAGCCGACGCCATTACATCAGTTTTTCTTGCCCCATAAGTCAGGAGCCCCCCAAATAGGGAGCTAAGTTATGGTGGGGAAAACACCACCATTAAAAAGTAAATACCAATACCCATGAAAGGAGTGAGTAATAGCCATAGAGAGGAGAGAGACAAAAACCAGGGGGGGCTGGAGGGAGGGGACAGTGAATACACTTGAACATCTACATTTATGGTAAGTGTACACAACTGTGCTATGTTCTTTGTGTTTCACTGCTGCAGTCATCACACTTGGGTGGATTCCCAAAGCTGAAGAAGGGTGGAGGCAGTCAAGAAGAGTTAGGGCTGGCTAGTATGCCTTGCAGGACTGCTGTTGCAAAACCTGCCCTGGATTTGGAAAAGATAAGCAGGCGGTAATGTTTGGTGAAGGTGTGTACTGAACTCCAGGTAGCAGCTTCCAGGATGTCTCTGGTAGGGACTCCTTTGTGAAATGCTGTAGAGATAAATGTTGCCCTAGTGGAATGTGTTCTGACCCCCTGGTGGGGTTGTTCTCCCATGGTGCTTGTAGCAGAAATGGATGCAGTGTGCTATCCATTTGGAAATTGTTTTGAAATGGCCTTGCCCTCTGCCCCTGTTGCAAAGCTGACTAGTAACTGGTCAGATTTTCTGAGGGGCTTAATCCTATCAAGGTAGAATCTGAGCTGGTTGTACACCTCCAAGGAGTGCAGGATCCTTTCCCCTTTATTTTCAGCATTAGGGAAGAAAGTTGGCAAATGGATGGATTGGTTGAGAGCCACACTGAACACCACTTTAGGCATGAAGAAAGGGTTAGTCCTGAGGGGAAACCCTGTCAGCATGGAAAATAAAAAGAAGTTGTGTACTCACCATAACGTTCCATGTAAGTTGTTCCATCTCGCCTTCATTCTTCACTGATGGGTTCGGAGCCACATGGCCATTTAGCAAAGCTCAGAGATTACCAGTAGCTCGAGACCAAGCCCCTTACTCCATGATGCATTGCTGGAATAAACTCAGATCTTGTTTGCTGCATGTACCATATCCTAGTAAGAGGACTAATTTCCCCAGACTTGAATAACCAGGATGAAGTCAGTCTCCAGGTCAACCATCAGCAAGGTGGGGGAAGGAGGGAGGGACGCGAGAATGAAGGTGAGATGGAACAACTCACATGGAATGTTATGGTGAGTACAAAACTTATTTATGTGAAGTTGTTCAATCTCGCCGTTCATTTTTCACTGATGGGTAGCGTCCCTAGCACCCTAAATCCTGGGTGGCTCACGGGAGTACATTTTTCAGGACCGTAGAACCAAAGGAAGCCCTGTTCCTGGAGGCCTTGTCCACTTTGTAATGAGTGATAAAAGTGTGAGGCTTAGACCAAGTGGCTGCAGCATAGATATTGTTAAGAGGTAACTTGGCTTGAAATGCTGAAGAAGTAGAGACTGCTCTGGTTGAATGCGCCTTCACTTTATGCAACAAAGACCTACTGGCAGATGAGTAAGTTTAAGTGATACAATCTGAAAGCCACTTAGAAAGAGTTGTTTTAGCCACAGGTCTACCTTTTCTGGCTTCAGAGAATGAAACAAAAAGTTGGTCTGACTTTCTGAAGTCTTTTGTTCTGTCCAGATAATATCTAAGCTGCCTGTGAGCATCAAGTTTGTGGAGCATGGATTCTAAATTGTTGGTATGGTTGGGGAAAAAAACGGGCAACTGATCCGTCCATGTGCCTTGGGCAGTCTTCCCCTGAATATGCCCCCCCCAATCAGGGAAGCGTCCGTGGTCACAGTGGCCACTGCAGGGGGGAGTACAAAGGGGCGTCCTATTGTAACATGTAGAGACATCAACCACCACTGAAGATCCCTCTTGCACGAGTTTGTAATCAGAATCATATGGTTCATTGGCAACTCCTGGTTAGACCACTGAGTGAACAGAAGCCAATGAAGAATCCGTATATGCATCCTCACCAATGGAATGGCTAAAATTGCTGCCGCCATCAAACCTAGTACTTTCAAGACCTCTGCGGCTGGAGCTCTGTTCTTTGAAACCAGTGATGTGATGTGTTGGTGAAGAACTGATACCCTTTCGACTGGAAGATATAGAGTGGTGGTTGAAGTGTCTAACTCTACCCCTATAAAGACTATATGCTGCGATGGCGACAAGGCAGACTTTTCGAAGTTGACCGTAATGCCTAAGTGGTTACAGAGTGTCAGAGTGGATTCTGTTGCCTGAATCAGTTGATGCCTGGTGGTGGAGTTAAGGAGCCAATCGTCTAGGTATGGAAACACCTGGAATCCTAGACGTCTCAAGTGAGCCGTGGCCACTGCCATACATTTGGTAAACACACTGGGGGCTGTAGTGAGACCAAAGGGCAGAGCTCGAAACTGGTAGTGACTGGCTCCCAGCCGGAAACGCAGATGATCTCTGGATGGTCTGGCCATTTTTATGTGGTAGTATGCATTCTTGAGATCGATCGAGCACATCCAATTGTCCTTCCCTAAAAAGGGAAGTATGGACTAAAGTGTGACCATGCAAAACCTCTCTGTTTATAAATTGGTTCAGTCTGCTGAGGTCCAAAATGGGTCTCCAGTCCCCTGTTTTCTTCGGAACCAAAAAGAATCTTGAGTAAGTTCCGAATCCTGTTTGGTCTGCTGGGACTGGTTGGATGACTCTTTTTCTAGCAACTTGCGGACCTCTTTGGTTGCTTGTTCCCTGTAACTGGGTGGAACGTCTGGGATTCTCATGACGGGAATCAGTAGAGCAGAGAACGGTATGAAATACCCTCTGGAAATGATGCTTTGTACCCATCTGTCGATTGTGATATCTAACCAGGCTTCTGGGTACAAAGATAAGCGACAACCGACCGCCTCCAGAGCAGGACAGTCAGGCCTCCTCTCAGGAGCGCTGATAGGGTTGGCCAGAGAAATGATCTCTGTCACCCTGGGGTTGCGGACCCCCTCTGCCATGAGGTTGGCGTCTTCCATTTTTACCTCCTCCTCTTCCCCTGGAGGAAGGTTCTCCACGTGTGTCCTGAAAGGCTCCTTGGGCTTTACGGAACATCTTTCCTCCCCTTTGGCCTTTGGGGTAAGGTCGAGTAGGGGTAGAAAAGTGGACTCCGATGGCAGACAGAGTCTTTCCCTCCTGTTCACACCTGGTCAAAGTTTCCTTTATCTTAGGCCCAAACAAGGATGAACCATCAAACGGGGTATTTATGAATGAAGACTTGAAAGGCTCCGGAAAAGAACAGAGGAGCATCCAGGCATGCCTAAGAAGAGCAACCCCTGCTCCTCCAGCCCTACTCGACCCGTCTGCTGCATATGATATGACATGCATGGATGAGTTCGCAATGGAATTAAGGGTAGCAAGCTGGGCAGAAACCTTATCAGTGACGCCTGCAGCTACAGCACCCTGAAGAGCATCTCCCAGCTCCTTAAGGAGGTCTCTGAGTCTGGTGAAATGGGTCAGATAGTTCAGTGATCGAAGGGTGAAAGTTGCTGAACTGAACATGCATTTCCCATATCTATCCATTATCCTAGAATCTCTGTTAGGAGGATGGACGGACGCAGAAGTTTCAGACAATTCCTTCTTGGTGGCTGCCGCCACCACCATGGCATCAACAGGGACTCCCTTAGACAAGAAGGTTTTATCCACTGGGGCAGAGATAAACTTATTCGGCCTCCAAGGGACAATTTCCATGGACTCCGGAGACTCACATGCCCTACCAGACACCAGTTGTATAAGCTCATCATAGAGCAGGGGGTGCCCAGTGGGGCTACCTGAGGCTCTGGGTCTCCACGCTTGGGGTGGCCAACTGAAGCAGAAGCATACACTGGCACTTTAAGGGAGGAAGATGCCAGATCTGGTGATGAGGAAGTCTTAGGAGACAGTACTCGCCTCATGGCTTCGAAAGAATCATGGCTCCGATGAGAAGGAGCTGACAGACACAAAGGAACCGTGATCCCCTCCCGCATCAATGCTGTGGGCTCCAAGCCCGAGGTAGGAGCCGAGCTCACCTGTGCCGAGGCCCCAAGAGGAAGAGTCGGCACCGACAGGTCAGTGCGACTATCCTCCCCAGACCCGACCGGAGAGTGTCGGCTCCTAGAGTCCCCAGTCGGCACCGAGGACGTCTGAGTAAATGGAGCCGATGGCACTGGGACAGCTGTCGCCTCCAAGGGTTCTACAACCATCAGGTCAGTCTCTTCTGGCTCCGAAAACCCACTACGACTCGGAGGAGGAGCAGTCAATTTCTGGGTATTAGCCTTCGGTTCTGACACCTGGGTCAGAGCCGACAGCAATTTACCTAAGCCTGGTGCCTTTAAGAGCTTCTGTACCAGCCGGTCCATGTCCGAACCCGAAAGACTAACAGAGGACCTGGAGAAATGCACCAATAGTGCCAACTGGAGTAATGCAGAAGGAGGAGATTCGGAGACCGGTTCCAAGGCAGTGTCATGGGTCCAAAAGGAAAAGACTGTCGGCTCCAAAGGCTGTGGAGCCGAAGTCACAGCAAGTTCCACTTTCTTAGACTTCTTTGACTCGGAGTCTGAAGAGGATTTGGAGGACTTCGATGACTTGCTGGCTCCATCCTGGTCAGTCAAAGCTTCCACAAAAGTGTGTCTTAAGAAGACCCCGATCCATAAGCTTTCTCTTCCTCTCAGCAAGCACTCTAGTGGAAAAGGAGTGGCAGATACTGCAGGACTCCTGAAGGTGCACCTCACCCAGACAATAAACACACTGAACGTGTCTGTCAGTGACAGACATCTTTTGTCCACAGTCAGGACATTTTTTGAAACCAGACTTAGGATGTTTGTCTTCATCTTCTGACATAATAAGAAACAAATTCTATCACTTTTAAGAAGAAAGCAACTAAGAAAACACACACACAATGTCCAAAAGGCCACACTGTGTATGTGTATGTATATATATATATATATATATATATATATATATATATATATATATATATATATATCTATATATATATATATATAAAAATCTAAATATATACACATATATATATATATATATATATAGAATCACACAAGAACTAACTGAATATTAGTCAAAATACCTAACTACAAAATTGCACTAAAACTGCACTACTAAAGGCCGAAGCCCACACTAGCAAAGAAAGGCCACTAAAACTAACAAGGCCCAAAAAGATAGTATTATTCTGGATAAGGAAAACACTAAGCATTAGAGTGGATTGAAATATATGAAAAAAATGTTAAGAAAAACTTGCTATTTCGTTGAAAAAGTCTCGAGGAGAGCAGGAAACCAAGAGATAGTACAGTTTTGTACCTACCATAAATGTAGATGTCCGAACTGGATAGCATCTGCAGTCATAACAAGTGGGTTGTCCTGTCGTCAGGCAGCCCTGCAGTCGGCCGGATTCCAAAGTCCGGGTCCGGCTTCGGCTGATGTCGCACTCCACCCGACGTCATCTCTGCTGGTCTTCGGGTATAAAAGCATCAGCCGACGCCATTTTCCTCAGTGTTTCTTGCCCCAGATGCCAGTAGCCCTCTTGCAGGGTAAAATTTGGATAGATGCCAATGTTTCCAAATAGATAGAGGTAAACACAACAATAAGCATATATGTACATATATACAAACAAATACACCATAAAGACTCCCCAACAGCTAGCTATTAGGAGGGTAAACACCCTAGGAGTACCACAGAGGGAAGGAGGGAGGGTAATCCTGACTGCAGATGCTATCCAGTTCGGACATCTACATTTATGGTAGGTACAAAACTGTACTATGTCCTTCATGGATGCATCTGCAGTCATAACAAGTGGGTAGAATACCATAGCCAACTAGGGAGGAGGATAAAGGTAGATTATGGTGTGTTTAAGATCCCTTGCAGTACAGCAGTGGCAAACCCTGCTCGGGATCTGGAATAAAGAGGCAAATTATAATGCTTGGCAAATGTATGCACGGAGGTCCAAGTAGCCTCAATAATGTCTTTGGTTGCCACTCCTCGTAAGAAGGCTGTGGTAGTGGCTGTTGCCCTTGTAGAATGAGGTCTTATATTCTGTGGAATTGGTTTTCCATGGAAGGAGTAACAGTATCGTATGCAATTTCCTATCCATTTGGAGATTGTCTGTTTGGAAATAGCTTTTCCTTCCCTTCTTGTTGCATAGGCTACAAAAGTTGGTCAGTCTTTCTGCTATTTTTGTTCTGTCCAAGTAGTAGCGTAGCTGTCTATGTACATCCAAGGTATGCAGTATTCTTTCCCTCTGTTTTGTGGGTTGGGAAAGAAGGAAGGTAGGTGGATTGCCTGGTTTAAAGATACTCTGGATACCACCTTAGGCATAAATGTAGGATTAGTCCTCAAGGACACTCTATCTTGGTGGAAGATTAGGAAGGGTTGCACTGCCATTAAGGCCTGTAGTTCTGAAACCCTCCTTGCTGAAGTAATTGCCAATAGGAAAGCAGTTTTCCATGACAGGTGTTGTAGGTCTGCTGTTGCTGCTGGTTCAAAGGGTGCTAGTGTCAACTTTTCTAGCACAAAGTTTAAGTCCCAAGCTGGTAATGGTGGTTTCCTTGGAGGTTTTACATTCTTGATTCCTCTGAGGAACTGCCTGAGCAAAGGGTGCTAAAAACAGGAGGATCAAAGCTGTATTCTGCTGAAATAGCTGATGCATGTATCTTGATGGAGGAGTAGGACAGGCCTGAATGAAGAAGTTCGCCAGATACTCCAGAATGTTAGGCATATCTATGTTTGACACATCTTTTCCTCTTCGGTACTCCAAAAGACAAACCTTTTCCATTTTCCAGCATAGTTCTTTCTTGTTGAAGGTCTGCGTGCTTCAAGAATAATGTCTTTAACTCTTTGGGAAAGTTCTGGATTAGCTGCTGCTATGTGATGTTCCATGCAGTCAGTTGCAGCTTTTTTAGGTTTGGATGTATGATGCTGTAGTTGTTCTGAGTTAACATCAAAGGCATCAGGGTATTGGCCACATGTTGTTCGAGACATGCTCTTCAGTAGTGGGTACCAGTGTTGTCTTGGCCAGTTTGGGGCTATCAGGATTATCCTTGGACGTTCTTCCTTGATTTTTAGTAGTACCTTGTGTATCAAAGGAAGAGGAGGGAATGCATATGCTGTTAGGCCTTTCCAGTTGAAGGAGAGTGAGTCCACTTTCCATGCTAGTGGGTGGAATGTCCTTGTGCAGAATTTTTGAGCTGGTGATTGAGAGGTGATGCGAATAGGTCTATCTGTGGCATTCCCATTTCTTTGAGATGGTCTTGAAGATGTCCGGTGCAGCTTCCATTCGTGGGCATCCAGTGGTTCTGCTTAGTATGTCTGCTAGAGTATTGTCTTTCCCCGGTACAAATATTGCCTGTAACTGAATGTTGTAGCTGAGTGCCAGGGTCCACAGCTCCAAGGTCATTCTGCATAGGGGGTATGAATGAGTGCCTCCCTGTTTGTTGATGTACCACATGACTGTGGTGTTGTCTGTCCTTATCATCAACTGGCCCTCTTTGAGGAATGGTTTGAACTTTTGGATTGCCAGTTTTACTGCCAGCATTTCTTTTAGATTGATGTGCAGGTGAAGTTGATCCTGTGTCCACAATCCTTGCACGCATTTGTCCAGCATGTGGGCCCCCATCCTAGGTCTGAAGCGCCTGTTGTGATGGTCTGGCTTGGTTGACATCTGCGAAGGGCAGGCCTGGGTTTGACTGGCATGCCTGAGCCCACCATAGGAACTCCTGTTTTAAGCATGGAATTAGTGGGATTTCTGTTTCTAGACTGTGTCTGTGTTGGGACCATAAATTCTTTAGGTACCACTGTAGTTTCCTCATATGTAGTCTGGCAAATGGGACCAAGATTATGCATGATGCCATGAAGCCCAAGGCCTGTAGAAATTTTCTTGCTGTTAACTTGTTCAGTTTTGTTAGTGCCAAGAAGTAAAGAGGAAGTTCTTTTGTTTTTCTGTAGTCAGGAATGCCATTTGTTGTACTGTGTCCAATTCCGCCAAGAATGTCCTTGTTTGGGATGGTATCAGCCTTGACTTTTGTAAATTGACTGTGTATCCCAGTCCTTGTAGCAAGTAAATGACCCTTTGTAAATCTGTTGTCAGCTTGCTTTTGTTGTCCCTTGTAGCAGGCAGTCGTCCAGGTATGGGTAAATTTGAATTCCCTGTAGTCTGCAATGGGCGATTACTGATGCCAGGCATTTTGTGAATACTCTGGGCAGTAGATAAGCCAAAGGGCAATGCTGAGAATTGATAGTGCTCTGATCCTGCAAGAAATCTGAGGTATCTTCTGCAGATTGGTCGAATTGGGACGTGCAGGTATGCCTCCTTGAGATCTAGAGTTACCAGCCAAGACTCCTTGCCCAGCATGGGAAGAATTTGCTGTAGGGTCAGCATTTTGAATTTTGGGACAATGATGTATGTATTTAAGGTGGACAGGTCGAGAATTGGTCTCCAACTTTTTCCTTTCTTGGAACTAGGAATAGTCTGGAGTAGAACCCTTTCCTTGTTCTGCTGTTGGCACTCTTTCCACAGCTCTCATGTTTGCTAACTCCATTATCTGGCGTAGAGCCTCTGTTTTTGATTTGGAGGTAGATTTGGCATTCCTCTTTTGACTGGTAAAGTGTGGAAGTGAAACCGTAACCTTGATCTATGGTTTGTAAAATCCACTTGTCTTTTGTTATGTAGTGCCAGTTCTTTGAAAATAAGGTTAACTTTCCGCCTAGAGGAGCTGCTATTTGTTCCCTGGTAGGCGGATTTAGGATTAAGTCACTGTGGTTGTGCTGATGTAGTGGCAGTGGCTGTGTCTGTGCCTCTGTTGTTACCTTGCCACTGTCGCCTCTGTAGGCACCTCCTCTGGGTTGGTTTCTGCCTCTGGAACGCCTATTCCTGCCCCTTTGAAATTTTGTGGAGTCAGGAAAGGACCAATTTTTGGCAGGCCAGTTCCTGCTAAACCTTGGGGTTGAACCTGCAGGAAATCTTTAACAGTTTGAACAGATTTTGCCTTTTCTTCCATTTTCTTCATAACCTGCTGGGCAGGTGTACCAAACAAACTTGTCTTGTCCATAGGAGCATCTAGCAACTTAGCTTTAACATGATCCGGTAAAGCTTGTTCCTTTAGCCATGCATGTCTTCTTATCACTGTGCCTGTCATGGCTGATCTAAATGAAGCCTCCAGTGCATCATAGCCACATTTTAAGGAATGGTTGCTAACCTGTTGTATGTTATTTACCATCTCTAATACATATTTCTTATCAAGAGATTCATCAGTAGTTAGCTTTTTAGTTAACTGATTAAGCATAAACTCTTGGTATTGTATCATGTGAAACTGACAGTTTAAAGCTCTAGCTGAGAGAGTAGCTGAAGTGTAGACCTTTTACCCCATCTGTCTAGTGACCTTGCTTCCCTTTCAGAAGGAATAGGGTTTTAGCTGTGGTGCGGCTACTGCCTTGGGACCCTGGGATATAGTTTCTGGGTCTGCAAGAGGGGCCTTGTAAAGGTGGTGATGAGTATCTGGCACCCTGTAAAATCTGTCTGGTTTGGCAGGGGCTGGGGGTAAAGAATCTGGAGCGGAGCAAACATCATTGAAAACATCATCCACCACAGAGAGAACAGGAGGTATAGCTAAGGGCCTGTGCTGTGGGAGGTGCAGAAAGGTCCTAAGTCTTTTCTGGAGTCTGAAAAATCCTGTTGCTGCCATTGGAACTGTTCTCGCATGGCATGCAAGGTTTCCCCAAAGGAGAATTCTTCTGGTGGGGAAGCAGCTGGAATGGATTCTTCAGCATCAGAATCTTCAAAATTGGAGAAGGGAGCCTCAGGCTGGTCAGTTATGTCTGATTCATCAGCAGAATCATCAGAAGACACTGGCTCAGGGGCTCTGCCCTAGGTCTCTTCTCTGGGGCTGAGAGGCCCTGTCTGGGTGAGATTGAGATCCTCTAATTAAAGAAATTAAATCTTCTGCCAAAGAAAGCATTTGAGAACTAGAAGAGGGCCTGGATGAGGGGGTTTAACAGGCACTGATTTAGTAGTCTTGGCTGCTTTAGCCCTGGCGAAGGCCTTAATGGACATGGCTGCTGGAGGCCTAGCAGCACCACGTGCTGGGGTAGAGACATCCAGGGGGATGGTGTCTGATAAGTCAACCACCGTAGTGGGTAAAATTTCTGAGGTCGATTCAAGAATTGTAGCAGGGGCCTCAGTTGTAAGAATAGGTTCAGCTGTACTTTGAGCAGTTTTCTCGGTTTCGCCGAAACCGAGACACTCGCGTTTGCTTTGCCGTGGTTTCGCCGAAACCGCGGACCGCGAGTGTCGGTCTTTATCTTTGCGTTTTTGAAGATTGGGTAGTCGGAGGATCCGACGGCATAATGTACGCAAAATCAGTACCGAAAAACTGTTCTGCAAACTCCGACCGACGCCTAGCGTGTCGGTTGAAAGAGGCACAGGCGAACAGGCTGCTACGTCGGGCTGGGCCTAAACAAGGCAGACAGTAAGAGTGGAAATCTTTATGAGGTATTTGTTTCCCACAGGTTAAACAATTGTTAACTTTTTCTGACATCGGCTGAGGCAAGAAAGAGTCCCCAACGGGTACTTAGCTTTAGAAGTCTTCAAGTAGTATTCGGTAGAAGTAATCTCTGGATCCGACCGACCGCACTTGCGAACAGCTTCTGCTTCGGCGCCACGCAAGAAAGACTGAGGAAAATGGCGTCGGCTGATGCTTTTATACCCGAAGACCAGCAGAGATGACGTCGGGTGGAGTGCGACATCAGCCGAAGCCGGACCCGGACTTTGGAATCCGGCCGACTGCAGGGCTGCCTGACGACAGGACAACCCACTTGTTATGACTGCAGATGCATCCATGAAGGACATCAGTGCCGTTGCAAACTAGATCTGAGGTAATTCCAGCAATGCACCATGGGATAAGGGGCTTGGTCTAGAGCTACTGGTAATCTTTGAGCTTTGTTAAATGGCCGTGTCGGAGCCAAGTATCGGCTCCGAACCCATCAGTGAAGAATGAACGGCGAGATTGAACAACTTCACATTGAAGGGTTCCACAGCCATAAGTACTTGTAACTCAGACACTCTTCTAGCTGAAGTGATAGCCAGAAGCAAGGCTGTTTTCCAAGAGAGGAATTTTAAGTCTGCTGACGCAGCAAGTTCAAAGGGGGTAAAGCGTGAGCTTTTCCAGTACAAAGTTAAGGTCCCCAGCAGGGGTGGGTGCTCTCCTTGGTGGCATTAAGTTGTTTGCCCCTCTCAGGAACTGTTTGATAAGAGGGTGCGAGAAGACAGGTGGCTCAGTGTTGAAATGAACCAAAATGGCTGAGGCATCTATCTTAATGGAGGAGAAGGACAGGCCTTTGGGGAGTAAGTCTGCTAAATAATCCAGGATTAAAGGCAGGGAGGGCACAGTTGAGTCCTCTCCTTTAGATAGGATCCAGGAGCAGAACCTTTTCCACTTATCAGCATAGGACTTTCTTGTACTGGATCTTCTGGCTTCAAGAATGACGTCCAGCACCTGCTTGCTTAGGGTTGCTGGGGGAGAATTCAAGGACTAAGCCAAGCTGCAAGATTTAGGGTTTGCAGTTGTGGATGCAAAATCTGTTCCTCCTACTAAGAGAGTAGGGTTGGGTTCTGGTGTAGATGCCAGGGTGGCACCGGTGACAGGCTGCGCAGGTGTGGGTACCAGTGCTGGTGTGCCCAGTTCGGGGCAATCAGAATTGTCCTTGGTCTGCCCTGTCTTATATTGAGTAATACTTTTGAGAGAAGGGGCAGAGGGGGAAAGGCATAGATTGAGAGATTTGCCCACTGAAAAGATAGGGCATCCACTTTCCAGGCCCTGCTGTGAGGATTCCTGGTGCAGAATTTGCTGAGCTGGTGGTTGTAGGGGGAGGCAAAGAGATCCACCTCTGGGGGTCCCCCATTTCTGAATCAGGAGGTTGTAGGTGCTGGGCTCCAACTGCCACTTGTGTGGGTCCAGGAGATTTCTGCTTAAGTCTGCCAGTGAGTTTTGTTAGCCTGGCAGGAATTGAGCTTGCAGATGGACTTGCATGTCCAAGGCCATGTGCCACAGGGCCACGGCTAACCTGCCGAGTGGGTTCCCTCCTGCTTGTTGATGTACCACATAACTGTGGTGTTGGCTGTTTTTATTAGCAGTTGTCCTGGACAGAGTAGGGATTTAACAGCTGTCAGGGTATTCTGCACAGCTAGCATCCCTTTTTGGTTGATGTGCAGATGAATTTGACTTGGGCTCCAGTGGCCCTGAATGCATTTGCGGTTCATGTGTGCTCCCCAGGGATAGTCTGATGCATCTGCGGTTAGGATCTGGGTGGCGTGGGGTTGAGTAAAGGGCAGTCACTTGTTGTGGTAGCATGCTTCTGCCCACCAAAGGAACTCTGTCCTTAGGCAGGGTATGATAGGAATGACTGTTTCCAATTCCTGAGAATGTTGGCACCAAAGACTTAAGTAACACTGAAGTTTCCTCATATGCAGTCTTGCATATGGAAGTAGCAGTATACATGATGCCATGAACCCTAGGGCCTGCAGCATTTTTCTTGCTGATAGCTGGGTTCTGGTGGCCGGCCATTTGTTTGAAGTAGGCTGTCAGACAGACTTGTTTTTCTGAAGTGAGGAATGCCATCTGGGATGTTGTCTCCACGCTTGCTCCCAGGAATACAATCTTTTGACTCTGTACCAGTTTTGATTTCTTTTCATTGATAGTGTACCCCAAGGAAGTGAGAAGGTGTTTCACAAATGTCAGGTGTTGCAACAGCAATCCCTGACTGTCCACCTGAATCAGGCAGTCATCCAAATACGGGAAAATTTGGATATTTCTCTGCCTGCAGTATGCAATGGCAGGAGCCAGGCATTTTGTGAAAACTCTGGGCGCAGTAGATAAGCCAAAGGGAAGTGCAGAGAACTGATAATGCATAGATTCTGCCCTGAAATGTAGATACTTCCTGCATGACTCCCTTATGGGGATGTGCAGATAGGCTTCTTTTAAGTCTAGGGTGACTAACCAGGCATCCTTGGCTAGCATAGGAAGAAGCTGTTGCAGGATAAGCATTTTGAATTTTGGTAGTACCAGGAAGGTGTTGAGAATTGAAAGATCCAGGATTGGGCGCCAAGAGCCCACTTTCCTAGGTACCAGGAAGAGTCTGGAGTAGAATCCTTAACCCCGCTGTTCTACTGGAACCGGCTGAACAGCTCTGATATTGAGCAGGGAAGCTACTTGGCTTTGAGCCTCTGCCCACTGGTTTGGAGGAAGGTCTGAAAAACCACTTGGGGTTGGCAATGAATGGAAATAAAATTTGTACCCTTGGGATACAATGTTGAGGACCCACCGGTCCTGTGTGATGAACATGCAATTTTCTGCATGAAGGGCAAGTTTTCCTCCAAGGGGCACAAGCAATTGGGCGGGCAGGGCTGGAGAGTGAAATAAAGAAGTCATTGTGAGTTTTTTTCCGTAAGGAGGTGGCTTACCATTCCCTGCTTTAGGGGTGGAGGCACTCCATTGCTTAGATCTCTGCATACCCTGAGACGGTAGTCTGGGTGGTCTGTTTCACCTGGGTCTGGTTTGAGAAGGCCTGGAAAGGGCTGGATAGGACCATGCCTACTGAATCTAAGGGGTTGCACTTGTAAGAATTCTTTAACAGTTTGGATAGACTTAGCTTTTTCTTCCATATTTTTAAGAACCTCTCCTGCTTTGGTGCCAAAACAAAGTGTCCTTGTTCAAAGGAGCATCCAGTAACTTTGATTTGACATGGTCTGGCAAGGTCTGCTCCTCGAGCCAAGCATGTCTTCTCAGTACAGATCCAGTGACTGCTGCCTGGCAAGATGCTTCTAGGGCATCAAAGCCACACTGCAAAGTATGCTTACTGACTTGGTTTGCAGAGTGCATACACTCCTGCAATTCTTTATGTTCTGCATAGTCTGTAAAGGTTGCCACTTTTTGTTTAATAAGTTCCATAACATGCTGCTGGTACTTCAGCATGTGAAACAGACTTCAATGCCCTAATAGCAAGAGTTGCAAAGGTATATACCTTCATACCCCATCTGCCCAAAGCTCTGGAATCCCTGCCTGAAGGGATGGGATTCTTGGCTGTAGTACCTTGATACCTTTAGGCCCCTGGGAAATGATCTCTGGGTCAGCAGTAGGACTCCAGAAAAGAAATTTGTGAGTGTCAGGTACTCTGTAGTACCTGTCTGGTTTCCTAGGGGCAGGAGATGAAGTGTCAGGAGTAAGACTGGATTCCATAAAAACATCATCAACAACATCCAGGACAGGGGGCATTGCTAAAGGCCTATGCTGAGGCAACTCTAGGAATTCTCTGAGTCTCTTTTTGGACTGAGGATAGTCTTGGCATTCTCAGTGGAAATGCTCTCTTAAGGTATGCAAGGTTTCGCCAAAAGAAAAATCCTCTAGAAGGGAGGCAGAGGGAATTGATTCCTCTGCATCTGAATCCTCATAAGCAGATAAGGGCAAGTCTTCATAATCAGAAATCTCGAGTCATCGGACTCCTGGTCTGTAGAAGCTGTAGGGGACTGGTCTCTTTCTCTTAGCAGGGGAAGGCTGACTTCCCCTAATCAGCGTAATAAGGTCTTCTGCCATTCTAAGCATTTGTTTTTGTGGCATGGGAGCAAGTGCATGCACTTTGGTCATCAGTTTTGTAGGCGTAGTGCGGACTCTGTGTCTAAGAAACTCGGTAGTTTTGGTTAAAAAAGAAGTCGCACATCGGTTGAGCGAAGAACTGCCTCAGAAGCTGGTGCCTGCACAGAGGCTCTGGACCCATCCAAGGTAGAGAGACATCCGCAGGTTCCACAGTCGAAGGAGAATCTCGTGGCATACCAGACTCCAAATGGGTCTCAGTACAGGCCTGCAAATCCACTGAAGTGGGCATCAGGGGCTGTGAAAGCACCTCAGAGTACTGGCGGACTGGCAACTAGCTTAACGGAAGCGGCATCAGCAGCTTTGGACCTATGCGGTCTGTCTCTATCTTTATCCTTACATTTCTTTCGGAATATCGGTAGTCGGATGGCTTACCGAAGCCATTTCAGAATACGGAGATCGAGAGCAAAGAATTTAGCGACAAAGAGAGCCCGATGACGAATGGTTCGGGTGTTAAACAAGGCACAAAACCGACAGCGAGATACATCGTGGTCTGGGCCTAAACAGGTGATGCAGTAAGAATGAAAATCTCTGTAAGGTATTTGCTTTCCACAAGAAAGACAAATGTTAACTTTTTCTGACATCGGTTAGAGCAAGAAAAAAGGATCCTCAACAGGGTACTTAGCTTTAGAAGACTTCAGGATTATTCAATTCATAAACAAAAATTCAGGTAGCGGCTGACCGGCATTTGCGAACTGCTTCTGCTTCGGGCAACTCGGCAAGAATAACTGGTGTAATGGTGCCAGCCGCCTGTTTTTATAGCCCTGACGTCAGTCCTGGAGTGACAGCATCCGATGCAGAAATACTAAGTCTCTGGTATTCGGGCCGACTGAAGGCTACCTGCAGGCAGATAACCCAAGTGTGATGATTGCAACAGTGAAACACGAAGAACATCAGGACATATGGTCATGGGAAGCAATGAGACAAAATTAACACGGTTTGTGACGATCTTTCGAGGGAATCTGTCTCCTACACTGGCATTTACCCTTTCTGGATGACATGAACCCCATAAGCAACACAACAAATGGAAAAAAGATAAGCACAAAAGCAAAAGCTGCAATGGGGCACTTATTTGAAAACAGCTTGGTGAACCAGCAAATGAAGCAGGCATTCAGAATGACAATCAAAAGATGTGGTTTGGACTGGCAGTGAAGTAGTTCTGACGATGGTACATCCGGACATCATCTTTACGCCCTATGCTATACATGGGGAGCATGTGTGTGACATATGGTGTACCTTAAGCAACCTAAAGGCTTTGGTACACTGGCCAAATGTCAGGCTGCCCTTGGCAGAGGATCCCTATTTTAAAGAATACTAAAACAGTGAAATGGAAGGACACTGAAAATGCTTAATTTTATTGATCTTTGGCATACATTTCTTTATTGAATGTCTTTGTGTTTTTTTTTTTGTCTGAGTTTTAACATTCACAACCGCTACTCTGAAGTTGTTTTTCAGACTACTAAATTACATTAAAGCAAAATAGAAGTTATGTCCTTACCATAACGTTCCATGTGGAGTGTTCATCTCGCCTTTGTTCTTACACATGGGTTCGGAGCCGATCCTCGGCTCCGTGCCGGCCGCTTGCAAGCTCTGCATCGAGAAGAAGCTTGAGACAATCTAATACCCACAATCCCCCTCTGCCTTTACCTCAGATCTAGTTTGCAAGCAAACCAGTCTCTAGAGAGAGCACATTCATGCTTACATCACATATGCACAGAACTAAGAGTCTATACATAACTATATATAAAAGGATACATAGATATATATATATATACATGCCAACTATGTACAAAAACATCTGCAAAGCAGAAGCAGAATGCTCCCGGCCAGGCATCAAAAAGAACGTTCTTCTTAAGGGCGGGAGGGTGGGAATGTAAGAACAAAGGCGAGATGAACACTCCACATGGAACGTTATGGTAAGGACATAACTTCTATATGTGATAGTGTTCAATCTCGCCGTTTGTTCTTACACATGGGTGGCGTCCCTAGCTCCTTGTTCCTGAGGAACTCACGGAAGGACGTTCTTGAGCACAGTGGAACCAAAGGTCGCCCTGTCCCTAGAAGCCTTGTCTACCTTATAATGAGAAATGAATGTATGTGGCTTAGACCAAGTAGCAGCCGCACAAATAGCGTCTAGTGGTAGGCGGGCTGCATGAGCCAGAGATGTAGACACTGACCTTGTGGAATGTCCTTTGGGTTTGTGTAAGAGAGTTAAATTTGAGGAATCATAGACATAGATTATACAATCCGTTAGCCACTTAGAAAGAGTTCTTTTGGTAACCGCTAGTCCTTTCCTGCTATCAGCAAAGGCCACAAAAGTTGATCAGTTTTTCTGTGATCTTTTGTTCTATCCAAGTAAAATCTTAGTTGTCTGTGAACATCTAATTTGTGCAACATATACTCCATTTTGTTGGAGTGATTTTTGAAGAAGGTGGGTAATTCAATGGACTGATTAATATTGTTAATAGAACACACTTTAGGGAGGAAGGATGAATTAGTTCGAAGAGAAACTCTGTCAGAGTGAAAGATCAAATAAGGGTGCTTGATGGAGAGAGCCTGAAGTTCAGATACTCGCCTAGCGGAAGTAATGGCCACCAAAAAGAGAGTCTTCCAGGACAAAAATTTTAATGGGCAAGAAGAGGCAGGTTCAAAGGGGGGCAACATTAATTTAGATAACAACAAGTTTAGACTCCAAGGTGACGTAGGAGATCTGACTGGTGGTCTAATATGAAAAACCCCTTTTAAAAAGGCTTTACAAAGTCTGTGGGCCATAACAGGAGCCCCACATTCTTCCACAAGGAAATTCGAAATGGCAGCCAATTGAACTTTTAGTGTAGCAGGAGAAGCACCCTGATGGAATAAGTCCGTTAAAAACTCTAATATTTTATTCAAAGGAGCTATAAAAGGATCCACTTGCTGTGCATTCGCCCAGAATACAAATCGCTTCCATTTACTAGAATATGTTTTAGTAGTGGAAGCTTTATGAGAAGCCACCAATATATTCCGAACTGCTGGCAAAAGAAGATCAGACCTGGCTAAGTTGGGAATTGGAGCAACCAAGCTGCTAGATGGAGGGACAGGAGTGCGGGATGGGGAGCCCCTGACGAGTGAGTCAATAGATCTGGCTCTGGGTCCAGAATCCAGGGTCCCCGAATGCAGTGTGTCTTCAGGAAGGGAAACCAAATTTGACGAGGCCAGAATGGGGCAATGAGGATTATTGTCCTGTGTAGGTTTCTGGCTTTCTGGAGAAACTTTGATATCAGGGAAATGGAGGAAATGCGTACAGGAGTCCCGGGGCCAATCGTGAATCAGTGCGTCCCTGGGGACTTCCCCTGGAGGGGGTAATAGGGCAAAGTAGCTCCTGCATTTGGCGTTCATTGGAGACGCAAACAGATCGCAGGAAGGCTGGCCCCACGTGCGAAAAATCCTTTTCGCCACTGACTGTTTTAGGGACCACTCGTGCGGTAACAGAATTGCTCTGCTCAGCCTGTCGGCTATGACATTGGATGACCCCGGGATGTGCGTTGCTATTAGAAAGCGACCCGTGGACTCCGCCCACTGCCAGATTCTCATGGCCTCTCTGCATAGCTGATAGGACTTGGTTCCCCTTGCTTGTTTATGTACCAGACTACAGACATGTTGTCCGTCTGAACTGCAATAGTTCCCAGAGGAAGAAGGGGAGCAAAGTGTTGCAACGCTAGAAACACTGCCCTCAACTCTAGAACATTGATGTGCAGATTGTACTCCAAATTGGTCCATTTGCCTTGGACTGTCTGTCCCTGAAAGATGCCCCCCCACCCTATCAGGGAAGCGTCCGTGGTCACCGTAACTGTAGGCGTGGGTAGCACAAATGGTCTCCCCTTGGAAAGGTTGCACGTTTGAAGCCACCAGTTTAGATGTGTTTTGCATGTTTTTGTTATAAGAATCTCGTGTGTTAGAGGTAGTTGTTGAAACGACCATTGTGCAAACAGTAGCCATTGTAGGACTCTCATGTGCAGCCTTCCCAAGGGTATTGCAATAAGAGAGGCTGACATGAGTCCCAAAACCTTCAGTACCAGTTTTGCTGGAGATCTCCTTGACAAAAGTAGAAGACGTATGTGAGTCTGAAGTGATAGTATCCTTTCTGGGGGAAGTCTTAGAATTAACTGACGTGTGTTTAATTCTGCTCCTATGAACAAGATACTTTGTGATGGCTGAAGCAAGGATTTTCCAAAGTTTACGGAAATTCCTAGGTGAACACACAGTCGAAGAGTAAAGTCTCTGGCCTGTAATAGTTGACGCTGGGTGGTGGCAGAAAGGAGCCAGTCGTCCAGATACGGAAACACCTGGAATCCTTGGCGTCTCAAGTGAGACGCTACCACTGCCATGCATTTGGTGAAGACCCTGGGGGCTGAGGTCAGACCAAAGGGCAGGGCTCGAAATTGAAAGTGACTGGCCCCCAGCCAGAAGCGCAAATGATCTCTGGATGCCCTGGCCATTTTGATGTGGTAGTATGCATCTTCTAGATCTACTGAGCACATCCAGTCGTCCTTCTGTAAGAATGGAAGGATCGATTGAAGCGTGACCATTTGGAACTTTTCTTTCCTGACGAAGGTATTGAGGTAGCTTAGGTCCAGGATGGGCCTCCAGTCCCCTGTTTTCTTTGGAACTAAAAAGAACCTTGAGTAAGTCCCGAATCCTTGCTGGTCCGCTGGGACTGGTTGGATGACTCTTTTCTAGCAGCTTTGAAATTTCTATAGCTGCTGGCTCTCAGATGGGGCGTACATCTGGGAGTCTTTTCTTTGGGATGGGATGGGATAGAAAGGGTATGTTGTAACCTCTGGTAACCACGCTTTTACCCACTTGTCTGTAGTTATATTTTGCCAGGCCTGAGGGTATAAAGCTAAGCGACCCCGACTGCCTCCAGAGCAGGACAGTCGGGCCTCCTCTCAGGAGTGCTGGAAAGGTTTACCAGGAGTGTATCCCTGTCACCTTGATGTTGCGGACCCCTCTGCCGCCAGGGCAGCGTCTTCCACCTCTGCCCCTCCTCTGCCTCTAGAAGGCATCTCCCTGTGTGCCTGGGAAAGATCCTTGGGGTTTTCGAAACCACATTTTTCCACCACGTTGCCCTTTGGGGTACGGTCTGGTTGGGGTGGGAAAACGGACTCTGACAGCAGACAGAGTCTTTCCCTCCTGTTCACACCGGGTAAGGGTCTCCTTTACTTTGGGGCCAAAGAGAGTGGCACCGTCAAATGGGGCGTTAGTAAAGGAAGACTTGAAGGCTTCCGCAAATGAACATAAGCGCATCCAGGATTGTCTGCGAAGAGCAATCGCTGAAGCTGCTGCCCTACTCGAACCTTCGGCTGCGTAGGAAATCAGCCTCATGGACGAGTTCACAATGGATGTAAGGGTATTAAGTTGCGCTGTCACTTTCTCTGAAACAGCCGCATCTGTAGTACCCTGGAGGGTATCTCCCAACTCTTTGACTAGATCCCTCTGTAGACGTGTAAAATGGGTCAAATAGTTCAGGGATCGCATGGAAAAGGCCGCTGAACTAAAAATGCGCTTCCCGTACCTATCCATCGTCCTAGAATCTTTATTAGGGGGATGGACAGATGAGGAAGACACCGACATCTCCTTTTTCGTGGCCGCTGCCACCACCATAGCGTCCACTGGAACTCCTTTTGTTAAGTAGGTCTTGTCCTGAGGTGCCGTGATGTATTTATTGGGTTTCCTTGGGACTGGTTCCACTGTGTCAGGAGCCTCCACGCCTCTTGAGCAATTAGTTCCATTAATTCGTCGAAGGGCGGAGTGACCCAGGAGGAAGAAGGGCGAGCACCAAATGCCTTCAGCAAAACTGACTCATCCTCAGAAGGGGGAAGGGACTGCCAGTCACCTCTCTGTTTCAGGATCTCCAATATGTCCGAAAAAGAGACATCTTCTGAAGGTGACTTCGGGGACCCTTCTGACTCATCTAAGTCAGTATCAGATGTCAAGGATTCTTGTGGAGAATCCAAGTGTCTCCTCTTACACAATCTTTTCCTAGGGACTTCTTCGTGGGGAGCATCCGAAGAAGCCTCCGAGGAAGAGGGGCACCCTCCAGGGGTGGCTGAGACACTGGTGCTCGACGCTTGGATGTGGCCGTGGGTGCAGAGGAGGATAACGACCCTTTATGGGGAGGAGAGGTTGCTTCCACTGATGTGGTTGTCTGGGTAGACAACACCTTCCTCATTAGGTCGAACGCCCCCGGGTCCCGCATCGAAGAATCCCCGGTTCGAAGAAATGGGAAGAATCCCGAAACAGGCACGAAGGCATCGACCCGAGGACGGAGCCGAATCGATCCGCCGAGGCCCCGAGGGAAGAGTCGGAACCGAAACGTCGGTTCGACTCGCCCCGGAACCAAGGACAGATCGTTGGCTCCGAGACTCGGTATCGGTCCGACGGAGTCGAGGTGAGAGGAACAGACCGAGAAAAAGACGGTTCTGGACCCGAGGGCTCCACAATCAGAAGATCAACCTCTTCCGGCTCCAAAGACTGAACAGGTCTCGGAGGAGGAATGGATGGAGACACTGGGAGGCTTTCAAGTTTCGACACCAACTGGGTGGAAACTGAAATAAGTTTGGACAGGGCCGAATGCTCCAATAACTTCTGCACCACACGATCCACATCGACATCGGAGAGTTTGGAAGAAGAACGGGTCGAAGGAACCGAAGACGGAGCCGACCTCAATAAGGTTGAAGGAGGGAGCTCCATCACCGGTTCCAAGACTCGAGGCTCAGGAACCGACACCAGTTGAACACTCGGCCCCGAAGTCTGTGGAACCGGTGATCTAACTTTGCTGAAGAGCTCGGAGCCGATGACTTGGGCTCCGACGTCTTCGATTCCTTAGAGGATTTCGATGCCTGGTCAGAAGCATCCAGAGCCTCCTGAAAAGAAGGTTTTAATAAACCTCTGTCCATGAGTTTCCTGCGCCTATCTGTCATGACCCTCCCACTAAAAGAGTGACAGATAGAACAGTCCTCTTGTAAGTGGAGAGGGCCAAGACAGTAGACGCAGGAACTATGGTTGTCAGTCACTGACATTTTCTGGCCACACTGACAACGCTTAAATCCTGACTTTACCTTATCAGACATTTTACAAGAAAAAGACAAGTTCTGTATAATAGTCAAATCCGAAAAATTAGTGTCAAATCCGATTTAAAAGTCGAGTCCGGTTCAAATTTAAGAAGGGTTGGTAGGCCCCGAAAAACTCTAACCGATTAATAAGATTAACGGTACCGAGAAATTAACCCACTCAACACACAAACACTCAGTATATCAAGTTATCCTCGTAGTATCAAATAGAACAAAATTATCCAATAAAATATAACAAAATAAGTTACATCTTAACTTCAGATGCTCGAGCTAGCTCCCAGCGATGCAAACGCAGCAGCGGCAAACTAGATCTGAGGTAAAGGCAGAGGGGGATTGTGGGTATTAGATTGTCTCGAGCTTCTTCTCGATGCAGAGCTTGCAAGCGGCCGGCACGGAGCCGAGGATCGGCTCCGAACCCATGTGTAAGAACAAACGGCGAGATTGAACACTATCACATCACTAGTTTAGATATTTTAAGAACAGCCTGGACACCTACTATGGGAGAAACTGTTTTGAGATATTGGCAGAGTAGAAGGGCGTTAATGCCTGTGCTTGAAATATTTATATGTATATATCTAATTAGTAGTAATATGCACATTTAGATAACCACAGGCCAAGAGTTTTGGCCCTCAAGGTATGGAAAAAATAAGACAGGGCCCAGAAGTGGTATGTGCATCTCTAACCACATGGGTTCTTTCAGAAAATCAGCTATCCACTGCACAACATAAATACTTATATTAAGACATACATGTCTGTCAATAAAGCCTACATGGGGAATAATGTCAAAAGCCTTGGCCACCTCCAGATATTCTGTATGTAGAGTATAACCACTAACCAGTGCATCAACTAAAGAGAGATGAGTGAAGGCATACAAGATTTTACATGACAACTTAACAGATCATTGGAGCCATTTAGAAAAGACTGAAAAAGAACTGACAAATTTCAAAGAAATGGGAAGAGAATACAGCACCAAACTATTCAACAAGTCCTATTGGTGTGGAATATTTGCACTGAAAAATCTGCACAGTTACTTCCCCAAGTGCAGGTGTTGGAGATGAAATGGGGGACAAACAGGAATTTAGGAACCTCCATTTTGGGAATCTACACAGCTGACTGATTTTAAATACCTCTTACAGAATGTTTTAATACAAATGCTGGGGAGACAAACTGTAGTAAGTAAAGAGACATGATGCATTTGAGTCAGTGAAGAGAAGATGAGTGGTTTGGGTGAATTGGTGGGTATGGAAAAATATGAAAGCATGATGAAACAATATTTAATTTGAGTAAAATGTATAACACATGAAAATGACAAAAGAAAGATGTGTTTGAAATGTATTATTAATGTATGTGACTCGCTGCAAGTGTGATGAAAAAATAAAACTTGTTATAAAAACAGAATTATGATAAATGGATATGACCAAATACATGAACGTAAACAATCATCTCAGAAAACACAATCATGTAATCTACCAAGACAGTTGAAGCTCTCTAAGTTGATATGAAGTATATACAAGGATGAAGACATTTACATACCCAAGAAAATTAAATCCACTGTTTTTGAAAAACTATTTAAAATATGTATCTATTTAAAAAAGTATAAGAATTCTAAGAAAAGATTTACTGCAGTATACATTAAAAGAAATTTAGAACAGGCAATAGTACACAATATACAGTACACTGCAAACAGGAAGCCTGAAAATAGGGAAAAATAATAATGGGAGGTAAAAGTAAACAGGTGTGGACAAAAATAGTAAGGGAAAGCAGGAGATGTGCTTGAGGAAGGGAAGAGTAAAAAAAAAGTACAAACAAAGTGAACAGAGATGAAAAACAACTAGTAAGCAGAATTTGTAAAGGGAAAAACTAAAGTGTGTAACTATAGAGACACAATACAGAGAACACATGCTAAGGGTATAAGACAGCAGTAAGGCAGCCTCTTGAAAGGGAAAAACAAAGACAGCAGTGAAGAGGATAGCAAGCAAGCAATAATGCCCAACAGTGTAGAAGCGACACGGGAAATAACAGACGGCCCAAGTGTGTTGTGAGGTCTGATGTAAAAGTCAGAGCAATACAGGAAATGGCAACCACGACATACTTCCAGAACACATACTTAAAAGTGTCAGGTTTACCCCAAAAGAGCTACAAAAAATAGAGTCCTATAGCAAACAGACCAAACTGTGAAGTCCTTGTCTTTGGTAAATAAACATGTCTAGAGAAGTTAGGGAAAGACAAGTGAAAACATAAAAAGGACAGAATTAAGAACAGATGAAAACACACAAGGGTAAAAAAAAAAATAATAAAAAATAAATAAATAAATAAATAAAAAAACATATTAAAAGAGCAATCTGCATCCAACAGTCTTTCATTAACTACCCTGGGACGGTGGTGAAGCGGTAGAGTTGTTGCCTCACAGCAAGAGGTTCTCCCGTTCGATTATCAGCTGGAGTGCAGGGAGCGCCTTCTGTGTGGAGTCTGCATGTCCTCCCCGCAGTTGGGTGGGCATTCGAAAGATGTGTAAATGGGCGTGCCTTGGTTGAACGTCGAGCTGGCACCTCGGTGTTCGTGAAAATCTACTGCCAATCATCAGTGGACTGGAGTTCCGCTGTGGCGACCCCTAATCAGGAAAAGCCGAAAGACAACAGTCTTCCATTAACTGAAAAGTACAGTTGTGTACCTACGATAAATGTAGATGTTTGAGTGTATTCACTGTTGCAGTCATTACAATTGGGTTATCCTGCTGGCAGGCTACCCGCAGTCGGCCTGAGTTCCAAAGTCTAGGTCCAGCGTTGGTTGCTGTCGCCTCCTCCCTGAAGTCAGTGCACCAGAGGTATAAAAGATGCAGCTGACGCCATTTTCTTCAGTTTTTCTAGCCCCAGATGTCAGGTGCCCCTAAAATGGCAGGCTCACTAATGCCAAAAAACATGCATAATCAATAAACAACTTTTCCTTCATCTACAAGCAAATATACCACATAGGTTGTATAGAATAGAGAAGTACGATAAGTCCCAGCAAGGAAAAGGGGGATGGAGGGAGGGTAACCTGGATTGCAGCAGTGAATACACTCGAACATCTACATTTATGGTAGGTACACAACTGTACTATGTTCATCGTGTTTCACTGTTGCAGTCATTACAATTGGGTTGAATCCCAAAGCTATGGTTGGGGGGCTGGTGCAAAACAGGATTAGGAGAGGCTATCAGGTCCTGCAGAACTGCAATGGCAAAGCCTGCCCTGGATTTAGAATAGAGAGGTAAGTGATAGTTATGCACTAAATTCCAAGTTGCAGCATCTAAGATGTCTTTGGTTGGTACTCCTCTGAGGAAGGCTGCTGAAGTGGCTGCTGCTCTGGTGGAATGTGGCCTAATGCCCTTAGACACGGATTTGCCATGCTGTGAATAGCAGAAACAAATGCAGTGGCCTATCCACTTTGAAATAGTCTTCTTTGAGATAGGCTTTCCTTGTGATCCTGCAGCATATGCTACTAGAAGTTGTTCTGTCTTTCTGAAAGCTTTGGTTCTGTCCACGTAGAAGTGTAGTTGTCTGTGAATGTCCAAAGAATGCAGATGTCTCTCACCCTTACTCTGTGGGTTTGGGTAAAAGGTAGGCAAGTGAATTGTTTGGTTAAGGGCCACACTGGTCACTACCTTAGGCATAAATGTAGGGTTTGTCCTCAGAGAAACCCTGTCAGGATGGAAAATGATAAAAGGTTCCACAGCCATGAGTGCCTGTAACTCTGAGACTCATCTAGCGGAGGTTATTGCTAGGAGCAGAGTTGTTTTCCAGGATAAGAATTGTATATCAGCAGCAGAGGCTGGCTCAAAGGGAGGAAGTGTAAGTTTTTCCAAGACATAGTTGAGGTCCCATGCAGGTACTGGTGCTCTCCTTGGGGGTCTTATGTTTTTGGCCCCTCTGAGGTACTGCCTTAGTAATGGATGAGAAAAAATAGGTGGTTCTGTATTGTAATGAGCTGAAATGGCAGAGGCATGAATTTTAATTCATGACAAAGAAAGGCCTTTATCCAGCATCTCAGTTAAGCATTGCAAAATCTGAGGAATATTTGGAACAATCGTGTCAATGCCTTGTGCCTGGTTCCAAGCACAGAATCTCTTTCATTTTTCTGCATAAGATTTTCTGGTGCTAGGCCTCCTGGCCATCAAAATAACATCCATAACTGCTTTAGAAAGAAGTGTGTCTTGAATTGCTACATTATCCGCCATGCTGCCAGGTTTAGGGCCCTGAGTTGGCTGAGCAGTATCCAACTGTCTTGTTGTGTCAATAAGTGAGGAATTTGAGGCAGTGTCCAAGCTGGGTATTGAGACAAGCTCTTTAGTATTGGGTACCAGTGCTGGCGGGGCCAGTCTGGGGCAATCAGTATCATTTTTGGCTTCTCTTGTCTGACCTTGAGGAGTACATTCGGTAGGAGAGGAATAGGAGGAAAAGCATATACTGTTAGGTTTTTCCAGCAGAAAGATAGAGCATCCACCTTTCATGCTTGCTTGTGATAAGTCCTTGTGCAGAATCTTTGTAGTTGGCAATTGTGAGGAGAGGCAAACCGGTCTATGTCCGGGCATCCCCAGTTCTTTGTTATCATGCTGAAGACTTGTGGATCCAATTTCCACTCATGGTGATCCATTAGGTTTCTGCTTAGTTCGTCTGCCAGAGTATTTATCTTTCCTGACAGGAACTGTGCTTGCAGATGTAATTGGTAAGTCAATGCTGTATCCCACAAGTTCACTGCTAGACTGCAGAGGGGGTAGGAATGTGTGTCCCCTTGCTTGTTTATGTATCACATGACTGTGGTATTGTCCGTCTTTATCAGTAGTTGTCCTGGATGAAGTAGATCCTTGAAGGCTGTCAGGGCATTTTGAACTGCTAGCATCTCTTTTTGATTGATATGTAGATGTATTTGACTTGTGGACCATGTGCCCTGAATACATCTTCCTGCCATACGGGCGACCCAGGCATAATCTGATGCATCTGTTGTCAATGTCTGCCTGGCTGTGGGTAAGGTGAATAGCTGTCCTGTGTTGTGGTGACAGGCTTTTGCCTACCATCGAAGCTCCTGTTGCAAGCAGGGAATGAGGGTAATTATTGTATCCAGGCTGTGGCAATGCTGAGTCCAAACACTTTTTAGATACCACTGAAATTTCCTCATATGCATTCTTGCATATGGAATTAGCAGAATGCAGGATGCCATGAAGCCCAAAGCCTGCAGAATTTTTCTTGCAGATAACTGGGTCTTTGTTGCCAACATTTTGAAATAAGTAGTCAGTTGTCTGTGTTTGTCTGGCGTGAGATAAGCCATCTGGGCAGTTGTATTTAAGCTTGCACCCAGGAATATTATCTCTTGAGAGGGTACGAGTTTTGATTTCTTTTCGTTTACTGTGTACCCTAGGCCTGTTAGTAATGTTTTTACAAACGCCAGATGCTGTGGTAGAGTGTCCTTGTTCTCTGCTTGAATAAGGCAGTCGTCCAAGTAAGGATATATTTGAATTCCTCTTTAGTCTACAAAAAGCAATTACTGGTGCCAGGCATTTTGTGAAGATCCTGGGCGCAGTAGATAAGCCAAAGGGTAGTGCAGAGAATTGGTAATGCATTAAGCCAGCTATAAATCTGAGGTATCTTCTGCATGATTGTCTGATTGGGACATGCAGGTATGCCTCTTTTAGGTCTAAAGTCACAAGCCAAGCCTTCTTGCCCAGCATGGGCAGAAGCTGCTGCAGAGTTAACATTTAGAATTTTGGAATGTCCAGGAATGTGTTCAGGATAGACAGGTCCAGTATTGGTCTCCAGGTTTTGTCCTTTCTGGGCACCAATAGCAGCCTTGAGTAAAACCCTTGTCCCTGCTCTTGCTGTGGTACTTGCTGAATGGCCCTCATGTCCATGAGGGATGAAACTTATTTTTGTGCCTCTGCCCATTGATTGCGTGGCAGGTCTGGCATACCGTTTGGCCTTGGCAGGGTGTGAAAATGAAACCTGTAGCCCTGGGATATGATATTTAAGACCAATTTGTCCTGAGTGATCATGTGACAATTTTGTGCAAAAAGTGCTGGTTTTCCCCCCAAAGGAGCTGACAGAAAATAAGTGCTTGGTGCTGGCAGGGGAAAGTCATTGAGACTGTTTCCTGTATGGCTGTGATTTTTCTTCTCCGCTTTTGGAGGTTGAAGCACCCCATTGTTTAGACCTGTATGAGCTTTGGGGCTGTGATCTGCCTCTGGGGCGTCTGTATCTACCTCTTTGTGGCCTGTATGACACTGGAAAGGACCAATTCTTTGCAGGCCAGTTCCTGCTAAATCTCGGAGGCTGTACCTGTAAGAAATCCTTGACTGTTTCCATAGATCTAGCTTTGTCCTCCATTTTCTTCAATACCTCTTCTGCTTTAACACCAAACAAGGTGGTATGTTGTAATGGAGCATCTAATAATTTTGCTTTAACATGATCGGGCAGATTCTGTTCTTTTAACCAAGCATGTCTCCTTATGACAGAACCTGTGACAGCGGCCCTGCAAGAGGCCTCTAGAGAATCAAAACCACATTGTAAACTATGCTTTCCTACTTGTTCAGCTGCATGCAATAAATCCTGCATTTCTTTGTTTTCTGCACATTCTGAATTTGTCAACATTTTTTGTTTAAGCAGTGACATTAGATATTGCTGACATTTAAGCATATGAAACTGACAATTTAAAGCTCTTACAGCCAAGGTAGCAGAAGTATAAATCTTTTTCCCCCATCTGTCCAGGGCTCTAGAATCCAGAGGGTATAGGGTTTTTTGCAGTGGACGCCTTAACCCCTTTGGGACCCTGAGAGATAGTTTCTGGGTCTGCAGCAGGGTTTTTATAAAGAAATTTATGTGAATCAGGAACCCTGTAGTATCTGTCTGGTTTAACAAGAGCTGGTGGCAAGAGTCAGGAGACAGTCCAGACTCTGAAAATACATCATCTACAATGTCTAAAACAGGAGGACTAGCAAGGGGCGTTTCTTTAAAAGGACTACCGCATCCACCCCCTTTACAACACAGTAAAGTATCAGCAATGCATCTACCTACTGTGGGAGTAGAACCCAGAGCCTTCTGCATCAAAAGCAAGTACACTACCTGTTGTGCTATTAACAATGCAAACCTGATCTGAAGATGCATATTTTATCTCTTGCCTAAGCCTCTTATCAGAAGGGGGATGGGAACCCCTGATCAAAGTAATTAGGTCTTCGGCCATTTTAAGCATCTGTTTTTTAGGCATGGAGGCCTGTCCAGGAGAATGCTGCACTTGTTTCTTGGTCTTTAGAGCTGCTTTAGTCTTTGCCTTTGAAGCTGAAGTTGGTTTTACATATAACTGTATAGGCCTGAAAACACCCTCAGAAGCCAATGCCTGCTCAGCGGCTCCGGACCCATCTGAGGGAATAGTTTCCGAGTGTCCAATACCTTGAGTTTCCAGTGGCCTAGTCGGCTCCACATGGCTCTGAGGTAGCAGGCATCAGGGGCTGCGGAAGCGCCTCGCTGAGAAACTGGTGACAGGCCTAGCGGAAGCCTCGTCGGTTTTGGACCTCGGGTGCCTCGGATCTGAAATTCGAATTTGAAAATTTCAGGAGTCGGCCAACCGGCACTTGCAAACTGTTTTTGCTTCGGGCACCGGCGGCAAGAAAGACTGAAGAAAACTGCGTCAGATGCATCTTTTATACTCCCGGCGCACTGACGTCAGGGAGGAGGCGACAGCAACCGACACCGGACCTAGACTTTGGAACTCAGGCTGACTGCGGGTAGCCTGCCAGCAGCATAACCCAATTGTAATGACTGCAACAGTGAAACACGATGAACATCCTCGTCTACAGTGATTCATCAATTAGATCTCACACTGCATTTCATTTACAAATAAGCAACACATTCGTTTATAAAATGTAAAGGGTGCTAAGAATTCAAAAGATTTACGGTGAAAAATTATAGCTTGACCATATAAGAAAGCAACTCTTCTTCATATGCTTGTGGAATCTATCAGTACAGACTCTCCGTCTCGGACAACTGTCAGAAAGATTTTTTTTTATGCTTTTTGTACCTGCTAACCATTAAATCTCCTGAAGCAGACTTGAGCTCATCTTTCAGAGCCGTCTAGGACTGACATACAGACAGCCATGAGGGTTACTTGCATCTTCGCTAATACCCTGGAAATGAGGACATTAGTGTTTTTTTCCCTCTTTTTTTAATAGCCTAACCTGTCCCCCAGGGGGATATAACCTGCACCACTCAGGAAGCTTCAAGGTCTTCCAATATGCAAGTGCATGTTCCTGTGTGCTTACTTGCTGAAGGCTTTCTCCAATCTTCAGAGTGGTAAGCTACATGAATGCTCTCAGAGTGCGTACCTACCTCTTTCCTCAGGAGAACTGCTATAACACATGGTGAACCCGGCCACCCCCCCTCCCCCGGTCCAAGGATAGAGACGCCCATCCTCTCTGACAGCCCCTTCAATGGCCCAAGCCACTAATTGAACTCAGGTTGTCTGGGTTGTAATCATGCCTTTATTCCTCTATGCCACCAAGTTGGCTGACTGTCTAAACAGTTTCAGGTTTTTTTTTGTTTTGTTTTTTTTTATAATCTCGTCCTTTCTATAAACACAAGATAGTAGCTCACGGACATCATACATCTTGACAAAAATGCCAGATGTTAAACTTTCAAACACTTTCACTATCCACTTTCCAGTCAAAACCAAAAATATAACTTATTCCCAGTAAATCTCACAAGATCAGTCACTTAGCCTCTGTCTTAGCCATAGGTACATTAGACAATACATTAGCAGAGAAACAATATCTGGTTTGCCTACAGACATGCTGTTCTTACCTTGGGTTTCCTCTCAGTGCAGCATGATGAAGAGCATTGAAGCCATTATTATTTGTGATGGTAACATCAGCAGCTGCTTCCAGAAGTACAGCCAGTATGTCATCCCGTTTTTTACTTATGGCATCATGAAGGGGTGTATCACCTTCAGAATCCTTAACAAAAGGTATAAACACACCCATATCAACATCTGACTTAAGTCCACAAAAGTAATAAGATACTCATGTTAAAACAGCTGCTCTATGACACAACAGTGGAGTTAATTTAGTTTATCTTCTTTTAGCCATTAACTTGAAACACACTTCTTCCCATTAGTAAAAAGAGGGGTCAAAAGACCAATTACAGTTTTAGATAAATAAGCTCTTCAGGAAGAATACTGGAAATGCTGCATTACTAATGACACCTACTCAGACTGTCTTGTGTCACTAAAAAAATAATTGTTAATTAAAGTGTTATCAAATGTCACCTGAAACTCCTTAAACATAACATCTTAAATGTAGCTGTTACTGAAGTATAATCAAATATGTGGAAGAATACATTCTCATAAGTATCGCAAGCATTTAAAATGGACAAAGTCTTGCAATGCTTGGTGAAGTTAGTTTACTCCCAGGATTGTTCTATAATTCTAATAAATAAAACCACTAAACCACAAAAAAAAAAAAAGTTGATTCGATGCTGTTCTTGATGTTTTGAAGAGCTGAATGTGTCATTCACTGAATGGTGATGGAAGAAATGAAGTGTATGTGCATGCATGCTCATAGCTGAATTCGAACATTTTGATGATGAAGCAAGTCATGAGATGCAGCGAGACAGCCATGTTCTGTTGCAATCAAATTAAGAAATCCAAGAAAATCACTGCTACCAAACAATTCAGACATGACAAATAGCTTGGTTGGTAATGAGAAAAAATAAACTGTGGAATCTGACTGGACTCTTTGCATTACACTTGAAACATCTAGAAGTGGCTGGAATGCAGGATGCAGTGTTTCTGCACAAACATGCAGACACTGTGCCCACTAAACAAATACCTGAGATTTGGGATAACTCAACAGACAGTAAAACAAATGAAGCAGGTAGAAATAACAGTTATGTATAACATCTTACCATAACCATAGATGTCCTTCTCTTCCATGTTGCAGTATTCTTGGTGTGGGATTTTCTACCTTCAGGCGACTTGTACATCGGCTCCTATACAAAAGCTTCAGCTTGGCTGTTGCAGCTGCGTAGGACATCACATGTAGGGCCATAAATATGAAGTCTGCATGCAAAATCCTCAGAACCTGAAGCTAAGCAGGCAAAGTAGGTGGCCCAACAGGATAGGCTGCCAAAGGTGACATGAATAAGGCCCTGGGTCTCTTCTGTAATGGAGAGAGGCATCAGGGATCAGTTAGACTGGTAGAGTCTTTGAGGGGGAATGGTGGGTGGAAGGAATACTGCAACATGGAAGAGAGGGACATCTATGGTTATGGCAAGATTTTACAAAACTATTCTATGTCCTTCTATTCCTATGTTGCAGTATTCTTGGTGTGTGAGAGTACCACAGCTTAGTTTGATGAAAGGGTGGCGGATGAAAAAGATGATTCCACAAAGACTTGTAGGATTGCCATGGCAAATTCTGCACGTGCTTTGGAAATTTGGTCCAATTTGTAATGTTTGGTGAAAGCGTGGATAGTGGACCATGTAGATGCTTTCATAATGGAAGCTGTGTCCATGCCTTTTTGGAAGGCCGTGGAAGTGGCCACTGCTCTTGTGGAGTGGGCATTAACCCCAACCGGAGGGGGGTTTCCATGGTGCTAGGCTGCACAATTTGTACACCTTGGTACCTGCTTGTTTGTTGATGTACCTAACTACAGTGGTATTGTCCATCACTATCAGAAGAGGACCTGGTAGCAGTAGGGGTATGAAGGTCTGCAGAGCTAAAAGAACTGCTGTCATCTCCTTTACACTGATGTGTTCGGTTTTCATGGGAGGATGCCACTGGGCTTGGACTCTGTAAGAGTGCAAGGTGGTTCCCCAACCTGAGTCTGAGGCATCTGTGTGCAATATTTGTGTGGGTTGTGGGGACTGCAGTGGAAGCCCCTGGTTTAGGTGTACTTGTTGGATCCACCAAATGATTTCTTTCTTTAAACAGGGAAGAAGGGGGATAACTTGTTCCAAGTGATTCTGGTGTTGTGACCAGATATTTTTGAGGTACCACTGCAGTTTTCGCATATGCATTCTGACCAATGGTATCATAGCAATGGTTGCCGCCATCAATCCCAGGTGTCGAAGGAATTGCCTTTCAGTGACTGTCTGGGAGAGCAAGACTTCCTGGAAGTGGGAAGTTAGAGATAGAACCTTGTCCTGTGGGAGAAAGGCTTTCATTTGTTTCGTATTGATTCTGCAACCTAGGAATATCTTGTCCTTCTCTGGGTTCAGGGAGGACTTCTTGAGGTTTGGGGTGAACCCTAGACTTTGTAGAAGGGACATAGTGAAATGTATATGTCTTAAGAGAGAATCTTCAGACTGTGCTAGGATAAGGATGTTGTCCAGATATGGGTAGATCTGTATTACTTGGATTCTGGACAAGGCAATGGCTGGAGTTAGGCACTCTGTAAACACTCTTGGGGCAGTGGATAAACCAAAGGGCAAGGCCATAAATTGGAAGTGCGATGATGGGCCAGAAAAACGCAGGAAACATCTGTGTGAGGCCCTGATGGGAATGTGCAGATAAGCATCTTTTAGGTCCAAGGTGACCATGAAAGCATTTGTGGGTATGAGGGGTAAGAGAGTGGGAAGTGACAGCATTTTGAAGGAGGGCACCTGCAGGTAAAGGTTTAGGAAGGAGAGATCCAAAATGGATCTCCAGGGCCCATCCTTTCGAGGGACCAGGAACAGACAGGAGTACAATCCCTTTCCTTCTTGTCCTGTGGGAACAGGCTCTATTGTGCCTTGTTGTTGCAGGGCTGACAGAATTTGTGGAAAGAGATGGCACTGTTTTTTTGGGGGGAAAAGGAATGCCCTTCTGGGGGGAGGGAGATATGATTCCAGGATAGAAAGTATCCTTTTGAATAACAGTTAATACCCATTGGTCTGTGGTGAATTTTTGCCAGAAGGGGAGACAGTGGGTAAGACGAGCTGAGAGGGCCAGATGGGCAAGGCAGTCATGCATCATTAGAACCTCCCCTGTCCTGAAAGGGTTTGTCTAGGCTGAGGAGGTGGGCCAGTGGGCCTGGATGAGGAATGTCTTCTAGTTCCTCTTCTGGGTCTGGAAAAGGAGGCAGCAGAATGCGGGTTACGCCTAACAAAGGTAGTCTTAGCCGGGTAGGTCATATAAAATTTGGGTACAGGCGATACCAGGAGATGTTTAATATCCTGTAATACTTTGCTTTTTTCTTGCAGATTCTTAAATAGGTCTGCAGATTGCTTTCCAAAGAGGAAGTTTTGATCCAGGGGGGCTTCCAAGATTTTGGACTTGAAGTCCTCTGGCAGATTCTGGAGTCTAAGCCAGGAATATCTTCTAAGGACAGATGCTGATGCTGCAGAGCGAGCAGAAGCTTCTGCAGCATCGTAGCTGCATCTTATGGAGTGTCTAGCCACTTGTAGTGCTAAGGATAATCTGAATAAGATATCTGTTTTAATGGGACTGTCAGGAATTGAAGCCAGCACAGAAGTGGCTTGGGATACTAAGTCCAGGGCATACTTGCTCATGTGAGTTTTATAGTTAATGGCTCTGAAGGCCAAAGTGGAGGAAGTGTACACCTTCTTCCCTATCCTATCCATGGATTTGCTATCTTTATCAGTGGGCAATAGGGAGGCAGAAGGTAACAACCTAGACTGTTTATCAGGGGCAGTGGCAATCACTGCTGGGTCTGCTAAGGGTGGCTTTATGAGGATTTTTTGTTCCTCTGGCACCCTGTAGAAGGGGTCAGGGCACTTAGGTGCAGGAGGCTGCGAGTCAGTTGTTCTAGAGGCTGCAGTAAAGGCATCCAAGTATGAAGGAAGAACAGGGGTACAGCTGAAGGGGAGGGGGACTCCACTTGCAGCAGTTCACAGTATCTTTTTTGGGTTTCTGTCATTTGGGAAGTATCCCATTTGAAATGGTCTTTCATTTTGGTGATGATTTCACCAAATGTAATGTCTTCAGGTGGAGAACCCCCCCCCCTTCCACAGAATCCTCATCAGGAGAATAATACTCCTTGGGAGAAGCAATATGGGATGCATAAGAAATGGGTTCATCCGAGGAAGAGTAGGTGGATTCATGTTCTTCTTCCTCAAGGAGGGGAGCCATGAGAATGGAAGAAGCAGAGGGAGGCCTGGTACTTAGCAGAGGCAACATAGTTGGGGGTGAGGCAGAAGGCCGACGGGCCATAAATGCCTGCATAAGAGAAGAGGTGAAGGCCTCCCAGTCTGGAGGGCCTTCAGAAGCAGGTGTAATGTGTTTTCTTTTCTTCTTCTTTTTGGTTGGAATCAGTCTAGAGCTGGGTTTGGCAGCGGCTGTATCCAAGGTCTGGATCCCGGTCGAAGGAACCACCAAGTCTGGTTCCCCATCGACAGGCATCGGTGTCTGAGAAAGCTCTGTGGATGTGCCTGTCATCGGATGTGCATCGGCCTCCAAAAGGGAGGTCAATTGAGTGGACGGATCCGCCGAGCGCTCAACTCCTACATCGGTAGTTGGCGGGGTGTCCGGGTGCGAAGCCGCAGGCGATGAAGGCCTAGGCATCTTGGCCTAGTTACGTGGAGGTTCTTGGACGGCCTCCGAAGCAGGATCCATCCTAAGAGCCAGCCGTTTGAGGCGCTGGTTTTCTAAGTAAAGGTTTAAAGCTGCCAGATGACTACATAAGGTCTTAGGCACAAAAGATTTACAAATAGGGCAGGCGTTATGGTCGTGTTCCCGGCCTAAGCAGAAAACACATTTGTCATGGGCGTCCTTATGGGGTATTTGGCACCCGCAATGGCACTTTCCCTTTTTTCCCTGACATCAGCTGAAAGCTACAACAACCAACCCTAAGCAATGTGAAAGGCTGGTAAAAAATTAAAAATGCAAAAACGCAACGGTTTACTTATCTAAAGTCAATCCGACGTCTGAAAAGCGATCGTACGATGAGAAGTCGTCTGCGGCTGAAAATTTCTAAGGATTGTGCGTGGTCTCTGGTTTATGGCCCTACGTGTGACGTCTCATGCAGCTGCAACAGCCAAGCTGAAGCTTTTGTATAGGAGCCGACGTACGAGTTGCCTGAAGGCAGGAAATCCCGCAGCAAGAATACTGCAACAAAGGAAGAGAAGGACATCAGCAATTGTCTAGAATGGATGACATAAAGAGGTGAAATTTGAGACTGGAGTTTTAGAAGGTGAAGAAGGTACTAACCTATGTAAAAAAAATTCATTAAGAGATTAAACTAGTGAAGCCCTTGCTGAAGTCAGGTCAAGGCTAATAAAAATGCAGTTTCTAACAAGTCATAAAAAAACAGCAGATGCTTCTGCAGCTGTGGAAACTGGAATAAGGTTATCACTGGTTAAGTAATCTGTACATGCTCAACATTGGTTGAGTAATCTGTACATGCTCAACATAAACCTGCAAAGGTGACAAAACATTGTTTCCAATATGGGGAAACCATAAAAGAATGTAAGTGAAGTTAAAAGTACAAGTTGATATTTCTGTTTCCCTAAAAATGTTTTTGGGGTGATGGGGTCTTGACTTTTTAAAACCCAAAGGAAGCAGCTGCAAATAAAAATAATTATTGACATTATCACAGCTGCAAACTGCAGAGGAGTCTGGGACTATCGGACTGATATACATGGATACTACTGGAAAATGTGATTAATGGAAAGACAACATGGATTTATGAGATAAATGTTTGTATGTGCAACCCCTGGAAAAAAAAGTTGGTTTGAAAGAAATGGCTAACAAATGCCAAGTCTGCTGCTGTGAAATGGCAAATTGGGCGAAAGTGCATGGCAAAAAAAATATTTTTCACACTTCACAGACAGTAAAATGTATGAGGAGCAGTCCTTATATGGACCAACCAAGAAATGCTAATATAAACGTTAAAAGTGTTATAAATTTTCTTGTTAGCACTGCATCATATACATCAGAATAAGTTAAATATTTTTTTTCTTATTTTTGTAGTAGTACTTGAATTAATTGGTTTCAGACATGTTAAAAATTTCACTGAACACAGTAAAATATTAGTCATACGAAACTGTTACTGACAGGTTTGAAGTGGAATATGGTAAAATATTAACCATACAACTGAGCAATTCTTTAGAGTGAACAAAACATCATAGCTAACCATAGGAAACTATGAGTACCAGTCTGAACTGAAAATGGTATGAATCAATTCATGTGTTTGTACACAGTCTACTGCTACAGCCTTTATCTTCATTTAGTTTATATCTTGAAAAGACTTCATGTCTCAAAATGTTTCACACCATCAAAATATCCTTTTCTGAATTAATCAAGTACAATATATCATCTATAAATAAAGGTAACTTTTCTTGATTACCATACCAGTTATACAGTGGATATAAAAACTTTACACACCCCTGTTAAAATGGCAGGTTTTTGTGATATACAAAAAATGAGACCACAATAAATAATTCAAAACTTTTTCCACCTTTAATGTGACCTATAACCTGTACAATTCAATTGAAAAACAAGCAAATCTGTTAGGGGGAAAAATATAAAAAATAAAAACGTACAACACACTGGTTGCATAAATGTGCACACCCTTAAACTAATACTTTGTTGAAACACCTTTTGATTTAATTACCGTATTCAGTCTTCTTGGGTATAAACCTGCCATCAATTAAAGAGACCCCAAATAAACTTTAGCTGTCCTAGTACGATTTTCCTGACATTTACTCAGTTGCCTGCTACAGCAAACGCCATGGTTCAGAGACAGCTTACAAAGCATCAAAGGGATCTCACTGTTGAAAGGCATCAGTCAGGAAAAGGGTACAAAAAAATTTCCAGAGCATTGGATACACCATGGAACACAGTGAAGACAGTCATCAAAAAGTGGAGAGAATATGGGACAACAGTGATGTTGCAAAGAACTGGACGTCCCTCCAAAATTGATGAAAAGACAAGACGAAAACTGGTCAGGGAAGCTGCCAAGAGACCTACAGCAACACTGAAGGAGCTGCAGGAATTTTTGACAAGCACTGGTTGTGTACTACATGTGACACCAATCTCCCGTATTCTCCATATGTCTGGACTATGGGGTAGGGCTGCAAGACGGAAGCCTATTCATACACAGAAAAACATCCAGGCCCGGCTAAAATTTGCAAGACAATACATCAAGTCTCCCAAAAGCATGTGGGAAAATGTGTTATGGTCCGATGAGACCAAGGTTAAACTTTTTGGCCACAATTCCAAAAGGCACATTTGACGCAAAAACAACACTTTGCATCACCAAAAGAACACCATCCCCACGGTGAAGCATGGCGGTGGCATTATCAGCTTTGGGGTTGCTTTTCTTCAGCTGGAACCGGGGCTTTAGTCAAGGTGGAGGGAATTATGAACAGTTCCAAACAGTCACTTTTGGCCCAAAACCTTCAGGCGTCTGCTAGAAAGATGAAGATGAATTTCACGTTTCAACACAACAATGAGCCCAAGCATACGTCCAAATCAACAAAAGAATGGCGTCACCAGAAGAAAATTAAAGTTTTGGAGTGGCCCAGCCAGAGCCCAGACCTAAATCCAATAGAAAATATGTGGGGTGACCTGAAGAGGGCTGTGCACAAGAGATTCCCTCACAATCTGACATATTTGGACCGCTTTTGCAAGGAAGAGGGGGCAAATCTTGCCAAGTTAAGATGTGCTGCGCTGACAGACTCCTACCAAAGAAGACTAAGAAGACTGAATGCTGTAATTAAATCAAAAGGCGCTTCAACAAAGTATTAGTTTAAGGGTGTGCACATTTATGCAACCAGCATATTATACATTTTTTATTTTTTATATTTTATATATTTTTTCCGCTAACAGATTTGTTTTTCAATTAAATTGTACACGTTATAGGTCACATTAAAGGTGGGAAAAGTTTTGAAATGATTTATTGTGGTCTCATTTTTATATACCACAAAAAAAGGAATTTTTAGAGGGGTGTGTAAATTTTTTACATCCACTGTATATTTGAATCTGTGAGTCCCTCATTTTCTTTGCTAATGCTCTAAATATAAAGCATAGCTTGCTGGAGAGGATACTTGTTTCTGACCCTTTATATATCCTCCTAAATAAACGTATTCTATCAGGGGTCAAAAATGCTGCCATTGCCCCCTTTATAAAATCCTGCCAGACTAACAAATGCTTCCAGATCTTTTATCACTTTCTTCCCACCCAACGTTCACATGAATGTCATATGTCCTGGCAACTTCCCCATTAACTTACCATTACCATTTTTATCTCAACTTTTCCTACCTTAGCTATTAATTGTTGCGTTTCATCCTCCTCCAACCTTAGCATAATTAATTTCTCCATACACATTTTCATGTGTGCCTTTTCTCGAGTTCCACATTCCTCAGCTCGATACAAAGATTCATAAAATTTCCAAAACTTCTGTAATACCTCTGTAGGATCTCTGGTTGTTTTTCTTGATATAGACTCCCAAAGTCTGGTGATAACCATTTCTTCATCTTGCTGCTGAAGTTTTACTAAAAGATTTTGTACTCTTTAACAGCAACCTTTCTAAACTTGTGCATATTATCCAAATACTCCCTTACTTCCTCCTCAGCACTCTGTACTTGTGCCTCTTCTTGCTTTGTGACATTGACTTGACTCTGCAGTACTTTGAACTAATTCCTATTCATTTTCCCCCATCTCTCTCTCACTTCTACCAGTTTTTAAACTGCATTTTCATTTTATCCCACTCACTAAATATCTTTTGTTTACATTTTCCACTAGTTATCCCTTTTGAAGAAACGGTTTCCCTTGATAACTCTCAAATCACTTTCACTACTCATGCCTCAAAATTCTACTCTCTAACAAATAAGTGGGAAAACACCAGTGTCTCCTTTTTACTTCCTTACCCTGCATCTTTATCTTAGTTTTACTGGTGCATAATCTGAGCAGTTCAAAAGCTTTCAATTAAATGCACATACTCCACTGAGACAATTTATATTCAGTCTAGCCCAGAGAATAATATGTAAATTCTGACAAGCGTTCTCATTACTGAATCCACATCTTCTATACCATTATCATTTAGAAACCTACCCACTTGTCATATTTTCTCTTCTAGGCTCCAACCCTAATAAATTGCCACTAGTGCAATTCAGGTTCCAGCACCACCCATTAACAATACTCCCTGCTGAAAGCTGATTATTTCTCCCAAAATTCTCTTTAAGCTCCATAACAGTAGTGAGGTGGTAAATAAAACATGCCAGGGTAATCCTCCCTTCCTGTTAATAACCCTTTATTACCCCAAATCTAACATCATGTTTTTCATCTTCTATCACTCCTAGAGTCCCTGTAGCAATCAATACTATTACCCCCCTTCCTCTGTCCTTGATATTCTGATGTCTACCCTGAAATCCTTTCTTTGTCAAATTCACATACTCATTCCGATCCAAATGAGTCTCCTAAAACATTACTATTTTTTACCCTATATTTCTTTACATCATTAATACCCTTTGTTTTATGTCTACAACTGAAAGGGCACATACGAATGAAAATATGGTCAAAGTAGCCATTATGATAGAAAGCTATTTGTAGCATCTATTATACATGACAGTTCTTTTGAATATGCATTTCTTTTACCTTACATGCACACATTAATGCTTGGCAGGATGATCTCTTACGTAGCAGCAGCTACTCATCTCAACTTGAACCTATGTCACCTTTTCAAGATGCTTTGTTTCAATAAAAGAACAAAAAACTTAAAGGGACAATCCCAGAGTCTAAAATTCTGACTAAAACCAACTTGCCCTGATACCTCCCAGTTGTTGCCACCCACTTACCACATCATCATCGACCCTACTCCTGGTTTCAATTTACTTTATGCATCCCTGTTTTCATTCCCTTTATGAACACAATTAACAATATTCAGTTCCTGTCAAAGCTTTCAGTCTCTGATCAATGGGAAACAATAAGGTTATTACATTTTTGTCTGGGAGGTGGGGTGGTTAGGCAAGACTCTCAGTGTTTACTTTTATGAACTTGTCAAAAAAGCTTAACTTAATTGTGCAGCTCTTTATTTCCTTAATTTATTCTGCATAGCTTAACTCTGGGCAATATAGTCAAAAGAGGTCAGTTTAGTTAATTCATACTACACTGTAGCAATCTCAGAATTAGTATGTAAAACTATCACAAGTTGTGGTACTGTACAGCCCCCCATTGTAACAGCAAGTTTTGGAAGTCATTGTTTAAAATGAATCTACTGCTTGCATCACACTTGTTTTTCTTTTTTTTTTAACAGCAGGTCAGAAAACCATTACACTTGGCCAGTATTTAGAGATCAAAATATTAAATCAAGATGACTGCTACTACTGTTCGAAACGTACATCACTCTGATGCTTTCTACAGAGCAAGTGGCAGTCATGGCAGATCATCATAGTACTTAACTAACATTCAGTAAAATGCAAAGAATAAAAAAGAAAAAGAACAGGACAGAAAACCGTGTTTATTAACATTTTAGCTTTGCATTGCTTACATACTTTCCTGCAAGGTAGCAGCAAATGAGGTCATTACATTCCTGAAAGGCATTCACTGAGAATAAAAAGCACAGGTAAAACTAATGAATGATTCACAGAGTTGTATTGAATACGACAGCAATTTAACATGGAATTTGACTAAGACCATTGAAACTTCCTGTAAACACCCCTCCCCAAACCCCCTTAGATAATGCTGGGACATGCTCAGAAAGCCAGACTGAAAATGTAAACAAAGACCAGAGTCAAAACAAAAAAATCTCTCAGACTGGTCCTTTAAAATATTCTTAAACTCCCAGTCCCCTTTTTAACTTAGAACTAATACACAAAATTATGCACATTTTCAAAAAATGTTTACCCTTCCACATGGGATCTGTTGTTCCAAATCAAAGACTATACTCTTCTTCTTTTGGCTTTTCCCAGTTAGGGGTCGCTACAGCGGATCACCTGTCCGCTCATGATTAGCAGTGGAGTTTTACAGTGTCGAGTTGCCAGCCCGGCGCCCAACCTTCCACAGAAGGCACACACATGCACACACTCACACCTAGGGCCAATTTAGAGTGTCCAATCCACCTATAGCATGTCTTTGGGATGTGGGAGGAAACCGGAGCACCCGGAGGAAACCCATGCAACCACAGGGAGGACATGCAGACTCTGCACAGAAGGCACCCCAGCCGAGGATCGAACCAGAGAACCTCTTGCTGTGAGGCGGGAATGCTAACCGCTGCTCTACCGTGGCCACCCTAAATCAATGACTATACTGATAAGCTAAAATTACCTAATCTGAAATTAAGGTTACCCATGCTAAAGCACATGCAACAGTCTGTGTTCCCACTCACACCAAATGGCATACTGCCCTTTTCTTCTCTCTCTTCCCTACCAAGATGTGAAAAACAGTTTGCATACTTTCAGTAAACACTGACTTTTAGCTCTAAGACAAAAGTGCACAGACTACCTTTAAAATAAACTAAAATGAACATTGTTATATTAAATGCATTAAAGTCCTAAAGCTGCTGGGGTAGGCAACTACTGGTTTACCATTTATGTTCCACAGTTTTAAACTTCATTTACTGTCCAATGAAGTGATTGCCATGTACTTTCAAATGTTGCCATTGCACCAGGTACAATTTACTCAACAGTGTTCAGACCACTCATGATTAATTGCTTGCACCTGCAAACTTCTCATCACCAAGTAAAGGCAGTTAGTAATGAAAAAAACAGTTGAAGACTTTGCTGGTGCATTAAATAACACTGTTCAGACCCCTCATGATTAATTGCTTGCAACTGCACACTTCTCATCTTGCACCACTGCAACACTGACTAAGGAACCCCCACCTTACAATTAAAATACTCCTGACTATACAAAACTGCTTTACAATATAACATGGCGTTTTTACACAAATATTAGCAAAAACAAAAAACAATTTGCTTACAGTTATTTCATCCTTTACTGTCCTTCTAAACATTACTGACAAATTGCAGCATATGGTTTACACTTTACCTATCAATTTAACACAGTCAACAAAATGAGTTAGTCTTTCTTCAGTCACTTCTTGCAAATGTAAAATTCACGTCTATTCCTGCATCTAATGGGATTGATGCTTTATAGTCTTCCACGTACAGTGTTGCTGGAGCTCTTCATTCTCCCATCACCCAACACCTGTCTGGTTTTAGTCCAAAGTATTCCTGATTCTTCTAGTCAGGTCCTGTATTTTTTTAATCACTCAAACATTTTACTTTGGAACAGAAAAGGTTTCACTGGCAAAGTATGTGGGTGGTCTTCGCTACTGTCAGAAGAATGAGAAGCAGAGCCCATTTCTTCTTGCTGGCTTGCTCTTTCTTGGCTAAACTTTCTTTTAGACAAATTTACACCTCTTCTGCCAGACGTACAATGGATATAATTTCACTACAAATACTCCCCCGTCCCCATTTTTTTATATTTTTACCCTTCTGCCACAGTTTTGTCAGGACTAACTCTTTCTACTGATATGATTGCATCTTTGCCAATACAGGTCTTGGTTGCATTCTCAAGACCAAATTTGGAGCACAGACATGATCTGCTCTTTCAATTAACAAATCCTGTTGTGGAAAACTAGTCGATTTCCTTATCTGTACTTTCACAGAATTAATGCAGTATGTTCCTTCCAGTTTCTCTGGTACAGCAAAAAATCTCAGGATTTCTTAGTGTGTTTGGGGTCAAAACTCGACTATCTTTTCAAACACCTATTCTTGAGAAGCCTCATGCTCAGCCAGCCATTCTTCATTTCAACCTCTGATTTTTGCAGTTTTATCAGTGCATTAGAATAGCTAGTTAAGGCTTCTTGCATTCTGCCAGCCATTTGTCATTTGACTGTATATATTCATTCATGGTTTCACTTATTTTAAAACTTCTGAGTACATTTCAAGTATTTTCCTCAATTACTGGAAGCTATATCCTGTACCAAAGCTGAAACACAAGCTGCTTTTTGCTGAACAGCTGCAAGATTCTTCCCAGCCAGTTTTTTTCTTCTCTGTTTCAGAGTTTTTCTTTCTTTCTCTCATATTTATTTTATTTTTTGGGGGGATTCCATGTTAAGTAATTACTAGCCAGTAACTGGCTTTTACAAAATTTTGTAGCTTTTACTGATGTTTTCCTCTTTAATTTCAATGTTCACACTGGAAGACCTCTAATCACCCTACTGATCAGTATTCAGTCATCGTGGAAGCCCCACCAAAATGCCATTTTTGATTTGTTTTACCAAGGATACAGTAGTCAAAGAAGGGTCAAATGACAAACAAGTAAATAGTGAGACTATAATCCTAGGCGATGTCAACATAAACTGGTCTTCCATTGACTCATCTACCCCTTCTCAAAGCATCAACCTATATCAATTCACACAGCTAATCAAAACCTCTACTAGACCAAATAAAGATTACACCACACGTAGCATCCTTGACTGGATACTAGTCTCCCACCCAAAGAGTTTCTGATAGTGGGTCTCTCACAGACACCCTTAGTGACCATCTCCCTACCTACATATGCCATTCCCCCTCCACCATCCTCTTTCAACACGGACACACTACCACCAGCAACATGCAAAACTTCAACCCCCTAATTTTCTCTAATACCTTAAAACAGCCTGGAACCCTCAAGTCCCTCCCTTTAGATGCCGCAGTCTCACATTTCAATAGAATTTTCACTGATATATTTAACCACTTCGCCCCCAGTAGAACCAAAAGACTCAGATCCAAAACAGCCCCCTTGCTAACTAAAGACACAAAACTACTTATGCATCACTGAGATAAAATCTGGAAATACTACCAAAAATGCAAAACTCCAAACTCTCTTGCCGAATACAAGCAACTGCGAAATCAAGTAAAAAAACAAATAGCCACTGACCGCAAATCCAACTACCTTTAAACTTCAAAATAATCATAAAAGCAACCCCAAAAAATTTTGGAATAGTATTTCATCAATATTATCCCCAGGCAAAAAAGAGAACCCTTGCCCTGACCCAGACACACCAGAACTCCACCTAGCTACCCAATTTAACTCCTTTTTCATTGACTCCATAGGCAAACTCACCTTCTTTCCCTAACAACATCTCCCCAACGTAACTGATAACAACAACGTAACATCCATGAACCCTAAGTCCTCCCCCTTTTACTCTCAAATCCATTCCTACCCACACTATAAAAAAGCTCCTACAAAAGTTGAAACCTTGCTCTAATGCCCCAGATGACATTCCATTCAACTTTCTCCAACTAGCTGCTGATGGCGTAGCCCTTCCAATCAGCATCCTAATCAATCGCTCCATTCATGAGTCCTATGTACCATACCTCTGGAAAAAAGCCTTCATCATCCCCTCCATAAAGGAGATACAAACTGTTCAATCTCCAACTTTCTCCCTATTGCTATCCTATCCCCTATCTCCAAGATACTCGAAAAATGTATTCACCTCCAACTATTACCCTACCTACTGGACAACCAACTCCTACGCAACATGGGTTTATATCAGGACATAGCACCACCACTGCCCTTCTTTCCTTCCTCAAAATCATTAACTCTGCTCGTGACTTTGGGAACATAGTTTCTACGCTCCTCCTCGACTTATCTAAAGCTTTCGGCACTGCCTCTCATGTGCTTCTACTTTCTAAACTCTCCCATCTTAATCTATCCTCTTTGTCTATCAAATGGTTCTCCAGCTATCTCTAAGCCAGGGAACAAGCTGTAAAATGGAAATACTGCACTTCCTCTTTCCTTCACATCCCAACAGGTGTACCCCAAGGATCTATTTTGGGTCCTTTACTATTTAACATTTTCATCAATAATTTCCACCAAAAGATCCCCAATGCTAAACTGGTGCAATACGCAGATGACTCCACTATCATCTGCTCAGCCAAAACTCTTCCTTTACTAATAAACCTTACGCAAGAAGCCTTCTCCTCCACTGAGTCCTGGATGCTTGACAATCACCTAAGCCCTAAATGCCTCCAAATCGAAACTAATGATCTTTACCCCTTCTAGACATACTGCTGCTGACAAAGCATCCTTCTCTATACTTAGCCTAAACAAAACAACTATTGAAATAGTTCCCCATACAAAACTTCTGGGCGTTCTTATCGATGACCAGCTAAAACTTGATATCCACCTACAAACCAATATTAAAAAGACTCATCAAAAACTTGGTATGCTTTATCGACACAGACACTACCTTTCTCTGTCTTCTAGACAACTCCTACCACCTACCTCCTACCCTCCCTTTTGTATGGAGCTCCGCTACTCTCTAACCTCCAATCATCCCTAAAATCTAAACTTTCCTCATGTCATAACAAAATTTCAAAGTTTGTCACAGGTTCTAAATCCTCTACTCACCACTGCAACTCCCTACATGCTCTAAATTGGTTGGAACTCCCAAGCTACCTAAATTTCATTCAACTAACTACAGCACACAAGCTAACTTTCAAACCTTCTAACTATCCATCACTCTCCTCTTCCCTAAAACTTCACCAGTCACATAGAGCACTTAGATCCACAAATCAGAACCTCTTAGAACTTTACAAGCCTTTACATGTACACCAGGGCAACTTCTACTATCTTTCTCCCTTGCCAGATTATGGAACTCTCTTCCCCCTTACATTAGAACTACCCCTAACCTACCATCCTTTAAAACCCTACCCCGCTCTCACCTCTACTCCCTCTGGGAGTGCTCCTGTACCTATCCTACCTGATTCCTGATACCTACCCCTATTCTATTCTACTCTAATCTCTGCCACTGCCTCAATTCATTTCTCTAAAATCCCTATGCCTAAATACATGTAGTGTATTAAATTAACATAAATTAATTTTTTTTGCTAATATCTTATAAGTGACTGACTCAGCTCATATATTTCAAGATATGTAAAATCTTGCCTTGCTGTATATTGAATGTTAAACTGTTGTTCTCATATGCTGTACTAATACATTGTATATTGTATATTGTCTTTCTGTCTGGAGCTTTTCTCCTCGGGCCTCCATTGAAACCAGGCTGTCTTGGCCCAATAGACTTTCCCGGTTAACAAACTGAAATAAATAAAATAATAAAGAACAAGATACCAGGCGGATGTACCTTAACTGATACATGTGAAATTCCTCTTCAATAAAGAACGGGAACATAGTAGAAGTTTCTAAGGAAAACCATGACTGACTTATTCTGCTTGCTCTGCTGTGACAGTCTCTGACATAGATTATCTTCCTGGGTACTCTGGGAATTAGATATATGGGAGGGGGGTGTCAGAAAGGTATACAATGTCCCAGACTGTAGAAAATGCATTCACCACTATGCCCATCCTACACAGGAACCTCCAGCAAAACTGAGGAACGTAGCAGTTTACCAAAGAGGCAAAGAAGTTTATCTCAGCTGTGCCCAGCATCTCATTAGTTCAAGGAAGACTGCCCCATGACAGAGGTCTGACAAATGGAACACTGACCCTCTAAATACTGAACGAATAACAGCGAATATTATCAACAAGCAATGAATGAAAACTGAGAAAGTGTAGTGGTTAGAGACCTGGCTTTATAAGCAAGCATTCACGGTTCAAGTACCAAAAAAGGCAATTTACTAGGGGCTGGGAGAGTGGCCTAATGGTTAAGGTATTTGCCTTACAAACACAAGGTGCAGGGTTTGAGTCTCACAAGGGATAATTGGCTAGGCTTGCAAGGGAAGTTAGCCTAGTACTAACCTATGAACCTATGAAAGGGAGATGAAAGCTTCCATATCCCTTTGTAACTTCTTATATATCAACATCAAGATAATTTTAAATCAGAATAACAGAAATTCTTTGAGATTTTATAATCTTTAACTTACTGCATATACAACAGTGATTACTTATGTGATTACAGCTCTGGACATCAACAATTTGATATTCAGACTTCTGCCTTATACCTTAGAAAGACTCCTGTGTCTAGTTCTCTATACATGAGGATAGAAAAAAGACCTATTACGTTAGTCTGTCAGTTCATAAGTTCACTGTTATTCTAAAAGTGTATTAATTCTGGTTTAAGCACTTGGGCTTCAGGCCAGTTATTTTACATTAAAAGGGTTCATGGTCTGCACTCTTGTGGGAGGAGAGGCTGGACTCTGCCCTTCTGAGCTGGGAATTTCTGGTTAAAGGCTTATAGTGCCTGCATATTTGAACTGTTTCTTACTGAAATTGGTACACCTTGTTTGCTGTAGCATAGACTAGATCCAGGCATGCTGAATTTAGCTTTGTTTGTATGCTTGTTATTTCCCTGAAATGATAATTCCACCTAAAACGCGGCTTTTCAGTGCTTCTGTGGATCCCTAGTGATATCTGCATTGCTTACTGTACTTATTTCCTTGTTTCACTTGAAAGAAAGTTACTGTTTGTCGTTTTTGCATTTAGGTTACCTGTAACACATTGCATTTATGTTACCTGGCACTTGCTCACTAAAGCAATTATATAAGTCAGCACTAAAATATTAAAAACACTACACCCTCACAAACTCCCCTTGAGTACCTCGTTCCCCATTGGCCCTTTTTTTCAATTATAAAGGAATTCCCAATACTAGTCTAGCATGTCTAAAGGTCAGTTGTCAATCTCCTCTCCGGTACAGCTGGTGAATCTGGGAATCTTGAGGCAATGTTACAACTGCCTCATGTACACAGACAACCCTCTCCTCCTCCCAACAAATTCCAACACATGTGAGAGATGCAACCATATAGCCAAACTGGAGGCTAAGCTCTCTCAACTCAGTACTGGCGAAACCAGTCAGGAGGAGAAAGAAACCACACTCACTACAATTCCAGTCTCACATAGACCTACCACGACAGCAAACCAAACACATAAACACACAAAACATACTGGAGGCTCTAAATAAAAATCTGCCTAAGCAGCAGAGACCGCCAAAGCAGACACCCAAGCAACCGCTACCCCAAAACAAAACACGTGCAACACACAGCTCACAAAGCCAGTGTGCCGAACAGTCACAGCCCTTAAGGCTAAACAACACACCTGATACACTTGTAATAGGTGACTCTTATCGTCAGGCACACTGATGTCCCGCTCACCAGGCTGAACAAGGAGAAGGTCACGGTGAGCTGCTGTCGGGCGCTAGGATCCGCCACATAACACAAGCACTCAGGTCACTCCAAGGCAAGTACAAATATGACTCAGTCATTGTCCATGCTGGTGTGAATGACCTGAGACGTACCTCCCTGGACTACATGAAAAGAGACATACAAGATCTCTCTGAGCATGTAGCCCAGGCCGGTATGACCCTGACCTTGAGTAGCATTTTACCCTCACCAAGAATGATGCCACAATATGAAGACAAGATGATCAATTTCAACAATTGGCTTAAGTATTGGTGTCATTCAAAGGGGATCCAATGCCTGTCAGCCTGGGATGACATGCTCGACAAGCCACAATGCTTCACTAGAGACGGCTTGCACCTGTCACCCCTGGGCTTTCAGATATTGGCAAAGGCTCTTGCTTCCCCCATAGTGCCTTTTTTAGGCAAGGCTCAAAAGACAAACCCACCTCCATAGGTATCACAAGGGATAAGAAACTAAGAGTAATGCTACTCAATGCCAGAAGTCTAAACCTCAAGATGCACGCACTCAAAACTCTCCTTAGCATGGAGAACATCGATATCTGTGCAGTAACAGAAACCTGGTTCAAGGCTCCCGAGAGCACCCCAGCATTACCAGGTTATACCTCATACCATGCTTTTCGGCCCCAAAACTTGGACCGAACCACAAAAGGAGGGAGAGTATCAATATTCGTCAAAGATACCCACATCTCCAGGTTGGTGGCACAGCACAAAGCATCAGAGACTATCCATGCGCAACTAACAGTGGGTAAAACTGCCTTCCAGTTTATAGCCTGCTACAGACCACCCTCCCAAACCCAGGAACCCCACATGGCCTTCCTGAGAACACTGGAAAATATGAAGGTCTCTCCAAGCACCATTATATTGGGCGACTTCAACTACCCAAACAGACTGGGAGCATTACTCTAGCTCCAACACCCTAGCCTAAAGGTTCCTAGAATTTATAAACTCAAATGCTATGGAACAACTTGTTACCACTCCCACAAGAGGGGAAACCATACTGGACCTGATCATCACCAACATGGGGACTCTATGCTCCAGACCAGAAGTGTATCCCTCACTGGTAAGATCAGACCATAAACTAATCTCACTGGATATTCACATCCCAACTCCACCCCCTGCCCTGAAAACCACAGTGAAAAACTTCTCTAAAGCAAATTTCACACTCCTCAAAACTGAGGTGGAATCCTTGGGCCTGTGGAAAATACGGCCCAGACCGCAGAATCCTTTATAAACGCATTCTATGAACACCTTCAGGAATGCATGGATCATGCAATCCCAAATAAAACCAAAACCCAATCCTCCAAAGGCAGACGTCCTGTCTGGTGGACCCCAGCCATAAACAAACTATACAATAGAAGGAGGAAGCTACTACATGATACAGCAAAATCCCAAAAATGGAAGGCATCTCTGATCAGTATTAGCAAAAAACTACGGGCACTCATAAAATCGTCTAAGGCCAGCTTCGAGAGAAAAATTGCACAGGACATTAAGGATAATCACAAGGCTTTCTTTAGTTATGTTAGAAACCTGGGTGGGAATTCCCAGATATGCTCAGAATTAGTCCAAAATGACAAAAAATACACTGAACCCACAGACATTACCAACATCCTAGCTGACAGGTTCAGCGCAAACCCCCCCCCCCCACCAAAAGGGCAAATATCTATCCCAGCAGAGTGCTGCCCCCCTGACATCTCAGATGCTCAGGTAAGAGCTGCCCTCTCCAAAGCAAAAAACACAGCATCAATGGGACCAGACGGTGTCCCAGGCTGCGTCCTACATGAACTCCAAGAAGAGCTAAACCCAACCATAAAACTACTGTTCAATCTCAGCCTTACTACAGGATATGTACCCAAAGAGTGGCGTACAGCAACAGTGGTCCCTCTCCACAAAGGATCCTGGAAACTATCGCCCCATAAGCCTGACTAGCTTGGTCTGCAAAGCTATGGAAAGGATCATCATGGACCTCATAAATAAAGATATTGGGGACTTACAGACACTGGATCCTACCCAGTTCGGCTTTGTTAAGGGCAGATCCTGCCTCTTAAACCTGGTTGATTTCTTTGAAACAGTCACCAAGGCCATTGACGAGGGGAAGGTGGTCCACACAGCCTACCTGGACCTCGCAAAAGCCTTCGATACAATACCCTACTCTGGCATTATAGATAAGCTCACCAGCTTAAATATAAACCCCTATGTCACTAGATGGGTTGCAAACTGGCTCAAAGACAGAACCCACATGGTTAGAATTGCCGGAGCCATGTCAGACTCCAAACCAGTTACAAGTGGAATCCCACAAGGCTCAGTCCTGGGACATCTCTTGTTCGGTATATATTTCTCGCGAGGTACAGGCCAACACGGAAGGACTGTGGCTGACCAAGTTCGCAGATGTCTGCAAACTGGGCGCCATAATCGACTCTCCAGCCGACACAAGCATCCTCCAAAAGGGCCTCATAGAAACAGACAACTGGTGCCAGAGCCATGGCCTCAAGCTAAACGCTAAAAAGTGTATAGTCATCCCCTTTGGCAAAAGCAAAGTGCCCACAAATTACCACATAGCTGGTAATCCATTAAGTACAGAAGAAGTAATTAGGGACATGGGGACCCAAGTTGATAGCAATCTCTCATTTGACAACCACGTGGCCAAAGTGGTTAGAAAAACATTTTATATAGCCCACCTAATCATGAAGGGATTCACATCTAGATCAGGGGAGGTCATCGTGCCTCTTTACTCATCCCTCATCAGGCCCATAATTGAGTACAATGCCCCTTTTGGGATGTACCTTACCAGACACCTGCAGCAACTGGAAAGACCCCAAAAGTACCTCACCAAGAGGATCAAAGGGCTCAAACAGATGCCATATGCTGCCCGGTTAAAGAAACTCCAGCTCTACTCAGTGGCATACCACCTGCTCAGAGGCGATCTGTGCCTGACGTATAAAGCCATGTCCAACCTGGAATTAATGGACATGCTGCACCTCAGAAAATCCAAATCCCATCGAGCTACACACTCGAGAGACTTGAACCTCAGCACTGAAATAAATAGGACATGCTGGAGGGACAGATTCATAACCCAGAGGCTCCCTTCACTCTGGAACAAAATCCCAGTCCAGGTTAGGCAGAGTCCATCATTGACTCTCTTCAAGAGGAATCTTGATGAGTGGATGGGAGATTGTAGGTTTACCCCGGGTATCACTTCTGTGTCACTGTTAGACAGAGGCACAGTATACTAACCTCGAAAAAGGGAATAGCAAAATTAATTTAAAATGGGTGGCGAAAGCCAAACACACTCTGGCTAGGCTTATAAATGCCCTAGGGCAGATAGCCTAGTATGAACCTATGAACAAAGACCTATTAAGTTAGTCTGTCAGTTGTATTCTAGTTTGAGGGAATGTACTGGGTCTACAGCATCGCCCACTCTTTTATTGCTGTCAGGCCATGGTTAGCCAGCACAGTTAGTAACAGTAGGTACCCAATGTTTACTAATGCACTACAAGATGAAAGTGCTGCTTGTGATCAGCTTTAACATTGATCTGAACACCTATAAAGCAAAAAAGGATGACTAAAGATCTCTGATAGTCTAGCTTGTTTTGGTCTTTCTCTCTCTCCCCCTCTATGTCGCAGACCCTCAGGGCCCTTGTGGATACTCCACATGCTTCACTGCAAGTCCCTGCCATCAAGGTTTGCCTTCCTTTCAGTTTGATGATCATCATCCCTGGGATATCTGCCAATGAAATTCTCTGTGAAGGAGAAGTAACAACACGAGCAGGTAAGGCTGGAGAAATTTCATGTGCTGCTTTTCCAAATCAGACAATGGGGGTCAAATAGGACCATGTAACCTACGGCTTTTAGAATGGTTTATATGGTTATGAAGGGTTGAAAAAAGTACAGTTGTGTACAATTACCATAAATGTAGATGTTCGAGTGTATTCACTGTTGCAGTCATTACATTTGGGTTATCTGCCTGCAGGTAGCCCTCAGCCGGCTTGATTATCAAAGTCTTGGGTCCTGCATCAGATGCTGTCTCTTCTTCCATGACATCAGGGGTATAAAGCATGCAGCCGATGCCATTACATCAGTTTTTCTTGCCATAGATGTCAGGTGTCCCCATAATGGGAAGCAATCATATGTAACGTTCCACCTCCAAAAAAAAGCAAATACAACAGAAAGCTGAAAAACACTAAATAAGCAAGGTATAACCAAGAAAAGTCAGGGGGCTGGAGGGAGTGTAACCAGGACTGCAACAGTGAATACACTCGAACATCTACATTTATGGTAAGTGTACACAACTGTACTATGTTCTTTGTGTTTCACTGTTGCAGTCATTACATTTGGGAAGATTCCCAAAGCTAAGGAAGGGAGGAGGAAGGTAGAAAGCATTAGGACCAGCTATTAAGCCCTGCAAGACTGCAGTGAGAAAATCAGCTCTGGATTTAGAAAAAATAGTCAAGTGGCAATGCTTGGTGAAAGTATGTAAAGAGCTCCAGTTAGCAGCTTCTAGGATGTCCCTGGTAGGGAGACCTGTGAGAAAGGCTGTAGAGGTAGATGCAGCCCTGGTGGAATGTGATCTTATCCCCTGTGGGGCAGGTTTTCCATGTTGCTTATAGCAGAAAATAATGCAATGGCCTATCCATTTTGAAATGGTTTGCTTTGAAATGGCCTTCCCCTCTGCCCCTGCAGCAAAGGTAACGAGCAGCTGTTCAGTTTTTCTTTGAGGCTTAGTCCTGTCCAAATAAAATCATACTTGTATGTGCATGTCCAAAGAGTGCAGTATTCGTTCTCCCTTGTTCTGTGGATTAGGAAAAAAGGTAGGCAAATGAATGGACTGACTAAGGGCCACACTGGATACCACCTTGGGCATAAAAGTAGGATTGGTCCTGAGGGACACCCTGTCAGCATGGAAGATGATGAAGGGCTCCACTGCCATGAGGGCCTGTAGTTCAGACACTCTTCTTGCTGAAGTGATGGCTGGAAGTTAAGCAGTTTTCCAAGAAAGGAATTTCAACTCTGCAGTTGCAGCTGGCTCAAAAGGAGCTTTTCCGATATAAAGTTAAGGTCCCACACTGGAGTAGGGCCTCTCCTGGGTTGTCTTAAATTTTTGGCCCCTCTGAGGAATTGTTTCAGCAGGGGGTGAGAGAAGAGGAGTGGCTCAGTATTATCTTCTTCTTCTTTCGGCTTTTTCCCGGTTAGGGGTCGCCACAGCGGATCACCTTGTCCGCACATTGAATGGCAGTGGAGTTTTACGGTGTCGAGTTGCCAGCCCGGCGCCCAACCTTCCACAGGAGGCACACTCACACTCACACCTAGGGCCAATTTAGAGTGTCCAATCCACCTGCAGCATGTCTTTGGGATGTGGGAGGAAACCGGAGCACCCGGAGGAAACCCACGTGACCACAGGGAGGACATGCAGACTCCGCACAGAAGGCACCCCAGCTGAGGATCGAACCGGAGAACCTCTTGCTGTGAGGTGGCAATGCTAACCACTGCACCACCGTGGCCACCCGAGTGGCTCAGTATTATAATGTCCTGAAATGGCTGAGACATGAATTTGAACTGATGAGAAGTAAAGGCCCTTGTGGAGCATTCTCTGTCAAGTAATGAAGAATATGCGGTAAGCTGGGCACTGTTGTGCCCATCCCTTGCATCTGGCTCCAGGAGCAATATCTTTTCCACTTTTCTGCATAGGATTTTCTAGTACCAGGCCTTCTTGCCTCCAGGATGACATCTAGCACCTGCTTACTGAGGAATGCTATTGGAGAGCTCAGGGAATTAGCCAGGCTGCAAGGTTCAGGATTTGAAGCTGGGACAGCAGGGAAGGGGTCTGAGGCAGGTGCCATGGATCCAGCAGTGACATAACGCGCAAGAGGGGTACCAGTTTTGGCGTGGCCAGTCTGGTGCAATCAGTATTGTTCTTGGTTTGTCTTGTATGATCTTTAGCAGAACTTTCGAAAGGAGAGGCAGAGGGGGGAATGGCATAAACGGAGAGGCTTTTCCAGGTGAAGGACAGGGCATCCACTTTCCAAGCTTGACTGTGGGAAGTCTTTGTGCAGAATTTCGCCAATTGGTAGTTCTGAGGGGAGGCAAACAGGTCTTTGTCTGGATTCCCCCATTTGTTTCTCAAAATGTTGAATATCTTTGGTTCCAGGTTCCAGTTTCCACTTGTGTGGGTCCATGAGATTTCTGATTAGGTCGCCTGCCAGTGAATTTAGCTTGCCTCGCAGGAATTGAGCTTGTAAGTGCACTTGGTAGCTCAAAGCTGTGTTCCATAGAGCCATGGCTAGTCTGCAGAGAGGATACGAGTGGGATCCCCCCTGCTGGTTTATGTAACACATAACTGTGGTGCTGTCTGTCTTTACCAATAATTGTCTTGGAAGAACGTGGTCATTAAAGGCTGTCAGTGAATTCTGTACAGCTAACATTTCTTTTTGATTGATATGCAGGTGCATCTGACTGGGGTTCCATTTGCCCTGAATGCACTGCCCTGCCAAGTGAGCCCCCCCCCATGCATACTTTGATGAGTCTGTTGTTAGGGTTTGGGCGGCAGGGGGTAGAATGAATGGCAGTCCCTTGTTGTGGTAGCAGGTCTCTTTATACAAGGAATAACAGGAATCATTGACTCCAGGTCCTGAGAATGTTGACACCATAGGCATTTTAGATACCATTGTAGTTTCCTCATATGCAGTACTGCATATGGAATTAGTAGGATGCAAGAGGCCATGAACCCCAGGGCTTGCACTATTTTCCTTGCAGTTAGCTGGGTCTTTGTGGCCAGTAGTTTGAAGTAGGCTGTCAAACTTGTTTCTCTGGAGTGAGGTAAGCCATCTGGGAAGTTGTGTTCAAGTTTGCTCCCAGGAATACAATTTGTTGGCAGGGTACTAGGTGAGATTTCTTTTTGTTTATGGTGTACCCCAGTGAGGTTAGAAGTTTCTTTACAAATGCCAGATGACTTGGTAGCATGTCCTGGCTTTCTGCCTGAATTAGACAATCATCAAGGTATGGGTATATGTGAATATTTCTTTGCCTGCAAAATGCAATGACTGGAGCTAGGCACTTTGTGAATACCCTGGGCGCAGTAGATAAGCCAAAGGGGAAGTGCAGAGAAAGTACAGTTGTGTACACTTACCATAAATGTAGATGTTCGAGTGTATTCACTGTTGCAGTCATTACATTTGGGTAATCTGCTGGCAGGTTGCCCTCAGTCGGCCTGAATAACAAAGTTTTGGGTCCTGCGTCAGTTACTGTCTCCTCTTCCATGACGTCAGGTCGTCAGGGGTATAAAACATGCAGCAGATGCCATTTTTATCAGTTTTTCTTGCACCAGACGTCAGGTGCTCCCCAAATGGGGAGCAAAAATATATACATATAAACTGTAAATATATAAATGCACCTTAGAAACATAAAATTTACCTTCAACTAAAAGCAAATACACCGCAAAGGCTTTTGAGTATAGTGAAGGAAAGAAAAGGTATAGAAAGGGGGCTGGCGGGTGGGTAACCCGGACTGCAACAGTGAATACACTCGAACATCTACATTTATGGTAAGTGTACACAACTGTACTATGTTCTTTGTATTTCACTGTTGCAGTCATTACATTTGGGTATAATCCCAAAGTTATGGATGGGAGGATGGAACTAAACAGCATTAGGAGCAGCTATAAGGCCCTGTAGGACTGCAGTGGCAAAGCCTGCCGTGGATTTAGAGAAGAGAGGTAAATGATAATGCTTTGTGAACATATGACTGAGCTCCAAGTAGCAGCTTCTAGAATGTCTCTGGTAGGGATCCCTCTGAGAAAAGCTGCTGAAGTAGAGGCAGCCCTGGTGGAATGGGATCTGATCCCTTTGGGCACAGGTTTACCATGGTTTAAGTAGCAGAAATGAATGCAATGGCTTATCCACTTAAAAATAGTCTGCTTTGATTTAGCCTTCCCCTCTGATCCTGCAGCAAATGCTACCAGTAGTTGCTCAAACTTTCTTAGAGATTTTGTCCTGTTTAAGTAGAATCTTAGTTATCTGTGTACATCCAATGAATGCAGAATCTGCTCCCACTTGTTCTGCGGATTTGGGAAAAAAGTTGGCAGGTAAATGGTCTGGTTAAGAGCCACACTAGATACCACCTTAGGCATAAAAGAAGGATTGGCCATGAGGGCCACCCTGTCCGGGTAAAAAATAATGAAAGGTTCCACTGCCATGAGAGCCTGTAGTTCTGAAACCCTTCTAGCTGAAGTGACTGCCAAAAGAAAAGCTGTCTTCCAAGAAAGAAATTTTATATCCGCAGTAGCTGCTGGTTCAAAAGGAGCCAGGGTGAGTTTTTCCAACACAAAATTGAGGTCCCATGCAGAAGTTGGCACTCTCCTGGGAGGCCTTAAATTTTTGGCCCCTCTGAGATACTGGTTTAGCAGTGGATGAGAAAAGAGGGGAGGCTCTGTGTTGTAATGAGCCGAGATGGCAGAGGCATGGATTTTTATTAAAGAAAAAATAGGCCCTTGTCAGGCATCTCAGTTAAGTATTGTAAAATCTGAAGAATATTGGGCTTTGCTGCGTCTATTCCTTATGCTTGGTTCCAAGCACAGAATCTCTTCCATTTATCAGCATAAGATTTTCAAGTACTAGGCCTTCTGGCTTCCAAAATGATATCCATCACAGGTTTACTGAGAGATGTGGTTTGAATAATTAGTTGATTAGCCATGCTGCAAGATTCAGAGTTTGGAGCTGAGTGTGCAGAATTTGATAGTTTTGCTGAGACAATAGATGAGGTGTTTGAGGCAAGTACCACGGAGGAAGGTGTGACATATTCCTTAGAAGTGGGTACCAGTGTTGGCAAGGCCTGTCTGGAGCAATTAGAATCATTTTTGGTTTTTCCTGTCTGACTTTTAGTAAAACTTTGGAGAGTAGAGGCAGAGGGGGAAAGGCATAGACTGATAGGTTTTTCTAGCTGAAGGATAGAGCATCCACTTTCCATGCTTTTTTGTGATGAGTTCTTGTGCAGAATTTGTCCAACTGATAGATCTATTTGCCTCTCCCCAAAACTATGTCTGGGCTTCCCCCATTTCTGTGTTAACATGCTAAAGATTTGTGGATCCAGTTTCCATTTGTGCTGGTCCATAAGATTTCTGCTTAGGTCGTCTGCCAGAGTATTTTGCTTTCCTGGCAGGAATTGAGTTTGAAGATGTATTTGGTAAGTCAAGGCTGTGTTCCACAAGGCCATTGCTAGTCTGCAAAGGGGGTAGGAATGGGTACCCCCACCCCCACTTGTTTATGTACCACATAATTGTCTGTCTTTATCAGTCGTTGTCCTGGATGAAGTAAGTCCTTGAAGTCTGTCAGAGCATTCTGAACAGCTAGCATTTCTTTCTGGTTGATATGTAGATGCATTTGGTTTGGGCTCCATTTGCCCTGAATGCATCTCCCTGCCGGGTGGGCCCCCCCAAGCATAGTCTGATGCGTCTGTAGTTAGGGTTTTGGTGGCAGGGGGTAGAGTGAATGACAGTCCCTTGTTTTGGTGACATGTCTCTGCCCACCAAAGAAACCCCTGTTGTAGGCAGGGAATGAAAGGAATCATTTTTTCCAGGCTGTGACAATGTTGACTCCATAAACCTTTTAGGTACCATTGAAGTTTCCTCACATGCAGTCTTGCATATGGAATTAGTAGAATGCAGGATGCCATGAACCCCAAAGCCTGCAGAATTTGTCTTGCAGATAACTGGGGTTTTGATGCCATTTGTTTGAAGTATGTTGTCAACTGCATTTGTTTGTTTGGCGTGAGGTAAGCCATCTGGGCAGTCATATTCAAGCTTGCACCCAGGAATGTAATTAACTTGAGAGGGTACCAGTTGTGATTTCTTTTCGTTTATGGTGTACTCTAGACATGCTAGAAGCCTTTTTACAAATGCCAGCTGTTGAAGTGTCTCCTTGCCCTCTGCCTGAATGAGACAATCGTCCAAATAAGGATAAATTTGAATGTTTCTTTGTCTGCAGAATGCAATTACTGGTGCCAGGCACTTTGTAAAGACCCTGGGCGCAGTAGATAAGCCAAAAGGCAGTGCAGAGAATTGGTAATGCAAAAAACCTGCTTTGAAGTGGAGGTATCTTCTGCAAGATTCCCTTATTGGGATATGCAGGTATGCCTCTTTTAAGTCTAGAGTTACTAACCAGGCATTCTTGCCTAGCATAGGCAGTAGCTGTTGTAAAGTCAACATTTTGAATTTTGGAATGTCCAGGAACGTGTTCAGAATCGATAAGTCCAGTATTGGACACCATGATTTGTCTTTTCTGGGTACCAGGAAAAGTCTTGAATAAAATCCTTGTCCTTTTTCCTTTTCTGGTACCAGTTGAATTGCCCCCATATCCATGAGGGACATGACTTGTTTCTGGGCCTCTGCCCACTGGTTTTGTGGCAGATCTGGCCATCCGTTTGAAATTGGCAAAGTATGGAAATGAAATCTGTATCCCTGGGATGCTATGTTTAATACCCACTTGTCCTGGGTAGTTAACTGCCAATTCTGAGCATGAAGTGCTAGTTTCCCCCCCAAGGGGGCTGCCAAAAGATAAGTGCTTGGAGATGGTAGAGGAAAGTAATTGAGACTGCTTACTATAGGGTTGTGCTTCGTTACCTCCAGCTTTGTAGGTGGAGGCACCCCATTGCTTTGACCTTTAAGATCCCTGTGATTGATATCTGGAGCCTTTTGAGCGCCTGGCTTTGCCCTGAGTGGCTCTGTTGGACACAGGAAAGGACCAATTCTTAGTAGGCCAGTGCCTACTGAACCTGGGTGGTGCACTTGCAAGAAATCTTTTACAGTTTGCATAGATTTAGCTTTGTCTTCCATTTTCTTTAAAACCTCTTCTGCCTTATTACCAAACAGACTATCATGCTGTAAAGGGGCATCCAACAATTTAGCTTTAACATGATCAGGCAGATTTTGCTCCTTGAGCCAGGCATGCCTTCTTATCACAGATCAAGTTACGGCGGCCCTGCAAAAGGCCTCCAAGGAATCAAAACAACATTGCAAAGTATGCTTTCCAACCTGTTCTGCTGAATGCAATAAATCCTGTAACTCTATTTTCCACACAATCAGAAATCAACATCAGTAAGCCCATAACATGCTGTTGATATTTAAGAATATGAAACTGGCAGTTTAAAGCCCCGATTGCCAAGGTTGCAGACGTATAAACCTTTTTACCCCATCTATCCAGCGCCCAGGAATCTCTATCAGAAGGGGTAGGATTTTTGGCTGTAGAAGCCTTAACACCCTTGGGATCCTGAGAAATAGTCTCAGGATCAGCAGCAGTATTTTTGAAAAGAAATTTGTGGGAGTCAGGAACCCTGTAACATCTGTCTGGCTTACTAGGAGACGGAGGCAGGGAATCAGGAGCCATGCTTGATTCCGAAAACACATCATTAACAATGTCTAATACAGGAGGTATAGCCAAAGGCCTATGTTGAGGAAGGAGAAGGAAATCCCTAAGCCTCTTTTTGATTCAGAGAAGTCCTGACTCTCCCAGTGAAAATGTTCCCTTAAAGTATGCAAAGTCTCTCCAAAAGAGTAATCCTCAGGAGGAGATGCAGATGGGATGGATTCCTCTGCATCAGAATCCTCATAAGGTGGAATAGAAAATTCCTGATCAGAAGAGGAATAAGAAGAAATGGAAACCTGATCCGGGGGGGGGGGGGGGGGTTGGGAACCCCTGATCAAGGTAATTAAATCCTCAGCCATTTTGATAATTTGTTTTTTAGGCATAGGGGCCTGAGCACGAGGCTCATGCATCAGTTTTTTAGACATAGAAGTTGTTTTTCACCTTGTTTTTGTTGATGGTGTTGGTTTAATATAAAAATGCTGAGGCCTGAAAACACCCTCAGAAGCCATTGCCTGCTTAGCAGCTCCGGACCCATCCAAGGGAGACATCCATGGGTTCAAAATTTTGCAAATCTCGTGGAATACCACACTCCAAGTGGGTCTCGGTAGAGGCCTGCGACTCAAAAGTAGCAGGTATCAGGGGCTGCGAAAGCACCTCACCGAGTACCGGCGAATTAGCGACTGGCTTAGGAGAAGCTTCGTCATCGGTTTTGGACCTCAGTGGTCTGTCTCAGTCTTTTTCCTTGAGTTTTTTGTGAATGCTAACCGACGACATTTCAGGGTAGTTAAATCTTGAACCCATGTATTTAGAAGCAAAAATATACAGGCGCTTAACAGTGCATTGGTTAAATTTAGCACAAAACCGACAGAAAGGCACGTTGTGATCAGGGCCTAGGCAAGGAATACAGTACAAATGAAAATCCTTTGAGGTATTTGCTTCCCACAAGTAATGCAATTATTAACTTTTACTGACATCGGTAAGGAGCAAGAAAAAGTTTCCCCAACTGGGTACTTAGCTTTAGTTTGAAGACATCTGTTCTGAAACTCGAAAATGAAAATTTCAGGAGTCGGCCGACCAGCACTTGCGAACTGCTTCTGCTTCAGGGACCGCGCGGCAAGAACGACTGGTTAAAATGGTGTCTGCTGCATGTTTTATACCCCTGACGACCTGACGTCATGGAAGAGGAGACAGCAACCGACGCAGGACCCAAGACTTTGTTATTCAGGCCGACTGAGGGCAACCTGCCAGCAGATTACCCAAATGTAATGACTACAACAGTGAAACATGAAGAACATCTGATGCATGTAGCCTGCTTGGAAGCGTAGGTATTTCCTGCAAGATTCCCTTATTGGAATGTGCAGGTAAGCTTCCTTTAAGTCCAAGGTTGTCAACCAGGCAATCTTTGCCTAGCATAGGAAGCAGATGAAGTGCTAGCATTTTGAATTTTGGGATTACCAAAAAGATGCTTAGAATAGACACGTCCAGGATAGGACGCCAAGAGCGGTCTTTTCTAGGTACCAGGAAAAGTCTTGAGTAAAAACCTTATCCCCTTTCTTCTGCTGGGACAGCTTGAATAGCCCTGATACTTAGAAGAGAGAGAACCTGCTGTTGAGCCTCTGCCCACTGATTTGGGGGTAGATCTGGCCAACCGTTTGGGCTTGGTAAAGTGTGGAAGTGGAATCTGTATCCTTGGGAAACTATATTTAAAACCCATTTTTTCCTGGGTAATGAGTTCCCAGTTTTTTTGCATGCAGTGTGATCTTTCCCCCTAAGGGAGCATGCAGATGAGCAGGGCTTGGAAGGTTTTGTGTTAAGTCATTGTGACAGTTTTCCATAGGGGAGTGTCTTACTACTTCCATCATTAGAAGCGGAAAGCTTCTAACGAGGACAATGTGAGTAATTCTAACAGCAGTTCCTTTACAGACAATATGCGCTTGCTTCAGCAAGCATTACACAAATATAAAACTTTGGAATTGGACAATCTCTATCTCAATGAATGTTTAAATAAACACATAGTCCCCTAAGGGACTACGGGTATATAAATACCCACATCATGTAGAGCGTGGTAGTGATTTTCATGGTGAACTCATTAGACTTTTTGATGAATGTGGCCTGGGAATTGTAAAAGCTATTATTAAGAGAAATGATATGGAAATGCAAGTTTTGTTTAAAGACATTTTTAAATACAATGATGTTATTACTGCTGATTTATTGTTCACCATTGATACGGAAAAGCAGAAATACTATGATATGAGGAAATATATTGATCAGCAATGTAATATTGTATTAAACCGCAAATATAAAAAATTAAATAGGGATCTCAAGGAGTATGCTGAAGGTAGACACTATCCCTGTCCCCCCTTGTTTAGAAGTGGGTATAGATATCCCCCAGCCCCCAGGGATAATCCTAGTGTGGTTCAGGAATTGATTCCACCCCAGGAATCTTTTCCATTTTTGGCCTATTCTGATGAACATTACCAGGAAGATTTTTTACCGAGGAGGTCGGAACGCCTACGCAAACAGTCTTATCAACAACAGATGCATGGGCCATTGACAGGGATACAGCAGGGAGCGAGGGGACCTCCTTCCAAGGGGTGGAGGGGGAATCAGAGAGGAGAGAGGGGGGACTGGTAGATACGGAACAGATTGTGGTTACCCCTATAGGAAATTACTTTAAATATTCTTTCAATGATTATCACATATACAACTATAGTGATATGGAAATTTCAGATACTTGGTTTTCTTTATTCACAAAAGGATTTAAATTTGTGCCTAGTAGGGGGAGCAGTTTGGTCAACACTATGTTGGATGTTAAATTATTTGTTCGCAAATTAAATTTACAACATATTTTTGGCAACACCTCTCAACCACACGGAATTAATCTTAAAAAGTCGAGTTCATATAACCCCCCTTTACATCCCCAGTTAAAAAATTTAGAAAATAGGATTGAACAACACATACGGAGGAAGGTTGGAAAAGTTAAATACACCTCCAATTTGAGTATGGCTGAGGCCAACCTCTTGGATGAGTTAGGGGGTAATCCCAGGATTCGAGTGATGGAACCTGACAAAGGGGGAGGCACAGTTATAATGGACCAGCTGATATATGAGACTAAAATGCATAGCCTTTTGTTGGATAGTACCAAGTATACTATAGTTTCCTTGAATGAGGTAAATATTTCCTATAAAAATATCGACCTAGCGCTTAAGGACCTTTTGGATCAGGAAATTATTGAAATAGATCTGTATAATTTTTTGGAAAACATTCATCCTAAGGTGCCCGTTATTTTTGGGGTGCCCAAGGTTCATAAACAAGTGGAAGATCCTCCTATGCGCCCCATTGTTGCAGCTCAGGGGTCTAAGACCCACAATTTATCAAAGTGTTTAGATTGGAAGCTGAAACAATTGTGGGGTAGGCAAGAGTACCTTCTTAAGGACTCGTGTGAATTCCTGCGAGGGGTTACTTCTGACCTCTTTAGACCTGATATATCTTTTGTTACAATAGACGTGGTCGACTTATTTTCAGTGATACCCCATAGTGTTGGGTTAGAATGGACGGAGGAAGCATTATGGGGTTGCAAGGGTGTTTCCAACAATGATGTCCATCTGGTTTTACATCTACTTGAAATGGTACTTAAGTATAACTACATCTATTTCTCAGGGGAATACTTTCAGCAGATTTCAGGGGTTTCCATGGGGGCCAATTGTGCCCCCACATATGCAGATATTATACTGTCAGTCTGGGAACAAACATTTGTCGTACATAGTGAATTTTCCAAGTATTGGATACACTACACTAGATTTCTGGACGACATTTGCATTTTTTGGGTCGGGCCACAGGACCTTATAGAAGAATTTGTTGTTTATTTACACACCACAACGGATTTTCTACGTTTTACTCATAATGTATCTGCTAAACGGTTAAACTATTTGGATGTTACCCTCAGCAAAATGAGTGAACGTTTTAGTTCTTGTATTTACAGGAAGCCCTCGTTCTCTAATGGGTACTTACACTATACCAGTTCACACCCAAAATTCCAAAAAAGATCCATTTTAAAGGGACAATTTGTAAGGGTGTCCCGTATGACATCGGAGGATCATGATTTTGGTATTGAGGGGGAAAAATTAAAGTCATTTTTTCTAGAAAGGGGGTACCCTGCAGCATTGATCAACTCTGTGTATGATGAAGTCAGGAAACTTAGAACAAGTCGATTTGCCCCCATATTGGGGAAACCCAAGATGGTTATAGAGGGGGATTTATCCCATAGACCTATTGACAAATTGGGCCCTGAACAGCTGTTTATTACACAATACAGTGAACATGCAGGAGAGATTAGGTATATTATTGAAAAGGAATTCAATGATTTTAGGGAATTCACAGACTTGGCCAGCCTTAAAGATCTAACCTGCAAAACTGTATATAGAAAAGGGTTTAATGTAAAGAGGACATTAGAACAAAGTTCTAAGTTGAGAGGTACAAATATGCACAGGAAAGGGACGTTTCGTTGTGGGTGTTGTACACAATGTAAGTACATTATGGATCAGGATAGTATATACCTGGAAAGTAGAAACAGGAGATTGTGGTCAAACAGTTTTTACAACTGTAATTCCAGGAGTTTGGTGTACCTAGCTGCCTGCCGTTCTTGCCAGGCATTTTATGTGGGCAAGACGGAGAGGCAGCTAAGGAGGCGTGTATATGAACATGCCTATGACATTCAAAGAAAAGTTAACACCAATGCATTGTATAGGCATACCTTAGTCTGTGAAAGAGCAACATTCAAGTTTTTTGTATTGGAATCAGTAGTACAGTGCAACAGGGGAGGCAATTGGCCTGCATTACTGTCTCACAAAGAAACATGTTGGCAGATTTTATTGGAATCAAATAAGCCCCCCGGGTTGAATGATTCCATCTCTATTGTCCCCTATTTAAAATTAAAAGCAGAACAATTGTAAGGTAGAAGGATTTTATTGTTGGGCTGTATATATACAATGAATTTATAAACTACATATATATAAAAGTGTTCGTCCATTATTGTTATTACATATGTATATTTATAATATTTTATATCAAGTAAGGGTATTACCAGTATACACTGGTTGATAATTTTATTTAAACTATATGTGTACAAATATATGCTTTTTTGATACAAGACTGATTGCTTTTTGTGAACATTTTTAGTGTTTGAAATGTAATTTTGCAAGGAAGTTTTATCTAGTATGTTTTGCTTTAAATTTTCACCATGCAATTAATTAATTAAGTAGTTGTATAAAAGAATGTGCAGAAGAGTGTTTTTTATCTGAGGAAGTTGTTTTAACAACGAAAACGTTGCTACAGTGGACACACGTTAATAAATTGTTTTTTACAAGAGCGTGGTCAATGTACTTTGGAGGGTTTGCGTTCTTATTGTGCGTTGGTGTTCCTAGCTGGTTTCCCTGCCTGTCAGCTGCTTGTTTTTGGTGATCCTTGGGAAACTATATTTAAAACCCATTTTTTCCTGGGTAATGAGTTCCCAGTTTTTTTGCATGCAGTGTGATCTTTCCCCCTAAGGGAGCATGCAGATGAGCAGGGCTTGGAAGGTTTTGTGTTAAGTCATTGTGACAGTTTTCCATAGGGGAGTGTCTTACTACTTCCAGCATTAGAAGCGGAAGCCCCCCACTGCTTAGGCCTGCAAGTACCTTGAGACTGTAGCCTAGGTGGTCTGCTGTTCCTGGGTTTAGGCTGAGAGGGACTGGAAGAGGCAGGAAAGGACCAATTCTTAGAAGGCCAATGCCTACTGAATCTGGGAGGCTGTACTTGCAGGAAATCTTTAACAACTGCATAGATTTAGCTTTTTCCTCCATCTTTTTAAGGACTTCTGCTTTGTTGCCAAACACGCGGTCTTGGTTTAAGGGAGCATCCAATAATTTAGCTTTAACATCATCTGGCAAATTTTGCTCCTTAAGCCACGCATGCCTTCTAAGAACAGACCCAGTGACAGCAGCCCTGCAAGATGCTTCTAAAGAGTCAAAACCACATTGCAAAGTATGTTTACCAACTTATTCAGCAGTATTTATTAAATCCTGTAATTCTTTATTTTCAGCACAGTCAGGAATCAACATCATTTTCTGTTTAAGTAGTCCCATAATATGTTGCTGATACTTTAGCATATGAAACTAGCAGTTTAGGGCCCTAATGGCCAAAGTAGCAGAAGTGTATACCTTCTTACCCCATCTGTCCAAGGCCCTGGATTCTCTATCAGAGGGGGTTGGGTTTTTTGGCAGTAGTAGCCTTAAAGCCTTTAGGTCCCTAGGAAATGGTCTCTGGGTCCGCAGTAGGGTTCTTAAAAAGGAACTTGTGAGAGTCAGGTACTCTGTAATACCGGTCAGGTTTCCTGGGAGCCGGAGGTAAAGTGTCTGGGGCCAGGCTAGATTCCAAGAAGGCATCATCTACATTGCCCATGACAGGAGGGATAGAAGGCCTGTGTTGAAATAGGAGTAAGAATTCCCTAAGCCTCTTTTTGGAGTCAGTAATCCTGGCTTTCCCAGCGGAAATGCTCCCTAAGAGTGTGCAAGGTTTCGCCAAAAGAAAAATCTGGAGGGGAAGCAGAGGGAATGGAATCCTCTGCATCAGAATCCACATAGGTAGATAAGGGCAAATCCTGGTAATCCGAAGAAACAGAAATTTCAGAATCCAGATCAGAAGAGTCAGAAGGAAAATCAATTCTAGGTCTCTTAGTGGGAGAAGGCTGGCTTCCCCTAATTAAACTAATAAGGTCTTCAGCCATTCTTATTATATGTTTTTTATGCATATGGGCCTGACCATGCAGTTTGGACATTGGTTTTCTAGACGTGGGTCAAGTTTTACGCCTTGAAGAAGATGATGGCGATGGTTTGAAATCCAAGTTTGTAGGCCTGAATACACCCTCAGAAGCCGGTGCCTGCACAGCGGTTTCGAACCCATCCAAGGTAGAGACATCCGCAGGTTCCATAGTCGACGAAGCATCTCGTGGCATACCAGACTCCAAATGGGTCTCAGTAGAGGCCTGCGAATCTGAAGTAGCGGGTTTCAGGGGCTGCAAAAGTGCCTCACTGAGCTTAACGGAAGCGTTGTCGAAAGTTTTGGACCTATGCGGTCTGTCTTTATCTTTACGTTGTTTTCGGAATGTCAGTAGTCAGGTGGCTTACCAAAGCCATTTCTGGATAATTAAACTGAGTACCGAAATAGTTTGATGCCAAAATGAACCAACAACGAATAGTTTGAGGATTAAATAAGGCACAAAACCGACAGAGTGGGACATCGTGATCTGGGCCTAAGCAAGGAATGCAGTACAAATGAAAATCTTTATGAGGTACTTGCTTTCCACAGGTAATACAATTGTTAACTTTTACTGACATCGGTTAAGAGCAAGAAAAATTATCCCCAACGGAGTACTTAGCTTTATGAAGACTTTGGTTCTGAAACTCGAAAATGAAAATTTCAGGAGTCGGCCGACCGGCACTTGCGAACTGCTTCTGCTTTGGGCACCGCATGGCAAGAAAGACTGATGTAATGGCATTGGCTACATGCTTTATACGCCTGACGACCTGACGTCATGGAAAAAGAGACAGCATCCGACACAGGACCCAAGACTTTGATAATCAGGCCGGCTGAGGGCTACCGCAAGCAGATAACCCAAATGTAATGACTGCAACAGTGAAACACGAAGAACACCAGTCTGGGAAAACAAAATGGTTAGTGCTGTTATATTTTCAGTTCTTTGAGTTCAGAATGACCCCAGGGAAACATGCGATTTGCAAAAGGGAAAGAGTGGATTTCTGCCAGCCAAGGGAGATCTTCAATCATCCTAAATTCAAAGGCGACAAAGCTATTCCTTTTTAAGTCAGACATTGATAGCCAAAAAAAAAAAAAAAAATCACCTTCAGCAAAACAATAACTGAAGTAGTTTCCAACACAAAACTACAAAGTGGTACTAAAAAACACTGAAAGCTGTGTCTCTTTTACAGGGTTAAACACTGTATCAGCAAACATAACAGGATAAACCTTGCTGCCTCCTATCTTCTATGTCTCTCCACTTTCACCACCCTTCAGGCCACAAAAAGAAGCAAGCTTAAGTAATGTTAAAATAAAATAGCAAAATTTGCTTCCAAAAATCTTACTCTTCTCATCACTGCATTGCCCTTAAACACCTTAACTGGCTAGACTTACTCCACCAATTAGCACATAGTATACTGCTTCAACTTCAAAGGTGCCCTGTCTTACTCTCTTTGTTGCAAAGGCACATCACCCAGACAGCAACTCCTATCTAGTGATAAACATCATATCATGATTCCAAAGTCCAGCAACATAGCTGGACATTTTTTGTACTCTAGACAAGTCTCTAAGGCCTGGAACTCAATCCTACCCCCTATTAGACTCACTAAATACACTTGCATCTACAAAACTCTTGGCTATGCTGTTGCTACACTCCAGGATAAGATTAAGCAAATGAACTGTAGTTGGCATTTCCCCCAACTCCAGCCACATGTTGCTTATTACACATTACAGTTTCTATAAAATGATTTTACTCCTTGCTGTATAAAACAAACTGTAAACTATTGCGAGCCCAACACTTCTAAGTCCATCCCACTTCTCTTCTATACATTCAAACTATCAACTAGCACTACCACAATAACAAGTGATGTACTTAAAATTTTACTGAACCACCTCAGCACTGAAACTGTAGCATTGCTTAAACACTCTTACAATGTACTACTCCAGACATGTAGTAAGTACTTTCATAAGGTCTTTTGTATCATCTCTTACAAATAGGTACAAATGTATAATGTTTGTGTGAAAATATGTGAAGGCTGCCAGCCTAGACAGATAGAATTTTGTAGATAATGCTGTCATTTGTAAATATTAATATAAGCCACAGGCTTGTTCTCTTAAATGAAAGAAAATTGTGTTAAACATTGAACATCAAAAAACAGTGCACTCTGCTGGAAGAAAGCTGATAAGTCAAGCCTTGTATGACTGCTTGATCTCAGCTCGGAGCCATGGTGGCTGAACCAGCAGATTATTTCTACTGTTTTGAGACCACAGTTAATTGCCAGATTTTACATAAATAATGTCTTTAAAAGCTGTGGTTTTCTGACCAGGTGCAAGCTTACTAAGAAATGTAAAAGCAGAGTTTCTGTTAGCCTGGGAAAACAGAGAATTGTTAAAAATGATGTCATCTAAAATGAGTCAGCAGGATGCATTATCAATTTAAAGGGGTCTATATCAAAACATCGAAGTATTAAAACTTCGAATGTTCTGATATCGAACACTATTCAGCGAACGCTGAGAATAGAGAAGCTGCAGAACAGCGAATTCTTTCCTCGGGAAAGAATTTGGTTGGCCGTTTCTGTGGCTTCGCTATTCTTAGCGCTGTGGTGGAAAATTACGGGTTGGGTTCAGGTAAGTATGCGATTGTTTGTACGTTAGGGGCGGGTTAAGTGAGTTAGGGTTACGGCATGGGTTAGGCATGTGTGCGATAGTGATGGACCTTAGGGTTAGGGTTTGGGTAAAGGTAGATAGTAGTGTATGTTTAGTTTAGTGTAGCATTAGATGTAGGAATTTAAGTGTGTGTGGTTGCTGTTTGTTTGATGTGCTTGTCTTGTGTGTATGTGTTTCGGAGCAGTGATTTTTTTCCATGGGAAAAAATTTGCTGTTCTGAATGTTCGATATTTTCATGTTTAGATGTTTTGGGGCCGATGAAATAGCGTTCGCTATTTTCATCTTTCAATAAGGTGATATAAATGCATTTAAAGGACGGTCTCAGAGAGAGAGAGAGCATTTTGGATTGCGTCTAAAGCTGACAACTCACCAGTACTCTGCTTTTGCTCTATATGTAAGTTTATTTAGAACTGTGACTGCTCTTAGATACAGATAGAAAATAGTAAGTTTATTCTAGCCATTTTTCTGTACTGATGTTACAACTATTCTATTGTATTATTTTAAGCATTTTCCTGGGATTTCTGGACTCTTGACTAGCACTGTGTAGTAAGAAGTATTGTCTTGTGTTTTTATTTATTATTATTAAATATTTTGTATACCTTTCAACTGTGGTTATTTTGCGCAGGGATAATTTAAGCTCTAGAGTATATTACACGTATATAGTGATACTGTGCAAGCCACTCCAACAGCTTTAGCCCTGGGTCACACTATTTGGATAATAATATTGCACAATAATAATTGGACACCTTTTAGCAAGGGCCTTATTAGTAGCTTATATTAGTGGTTGGTGGCAGTGATTTCTACCTTATACACTGGCAGAGAAGGGGGCATAGCTGGAAAACCTGTGCCAGCCTTCCCCAGGAGTGTGTGTTTGTATATAACTCATATCTCAAAGTATGTGTGTCAGCTACTTGGGCAGGGACACGAAGCACTGGTTGGACAGAAAGCGTGCTGGAGGTTTTAGCTTGACCACTAGGCTGAGCCCTTTACCCTATAACTGTGCCAGTGGGGAATCTTATTCAGGATCTGGAGAGAAAGGAAGAAACCAGCCCAAGACTGACTGTGATCTGTGTGCTCTTAAGGGACACTATACTTTACCGTGTGTATTTGTTATTCTTACAAATGTGGATGCCCATCACTGGTGTTAGTGGTGAGTACTGAGGTTCACTGATTACTGGGCCAGTGCACGGGCGTCACGCATTAATTAGGTGGCAGTGGTGGGATATCCACACCACATATTAATTGGTTGGCAATTGGCTTGTAGTGGTGTGGAAAATTAATTCCTGTAGCTTGTTTACTGTGATCACTGAAGGTGTTTTTGTACTCTAAATCAGCCATGCAGTGAATATTCAGAGTCCAGATCACAATTGTTTTATGTCCTTTGTTAGCTTAGTTAGTCAGGGAGAGCAGGCAAGTATGTCAGCAGAGGAGTATCGCAAGCTGTCAAGGAGCCAGTTGGCTGAGATGTGTCAGGTTAAGGGACTGGTGCATGGAAATCTAAGGCAGACATGACTGCAGCTTTGGTCACAGCTGCATCAGAAAGCAGCAATCAGGAGGGAAATCAGACTGGCCGTGGAGATGTGCAACACTCAGAGAATGGACATCTCAACCTTTCTCAGAGGACTTAAAAAAAAAAAAACATCTGGAGCTAAAGAGACTTGAGTTGGTGGCCAGGCATTTGGCAAAAGAAGCAGCAGAGAGACTGAGACATCTACCGGCTGAAGAGAATGAGAAAATGCTATGCCTGGAAGCTGAGAAGGAAAGGCAGAGGCAGCACGAAAAGAAAGACAGAGTCATGGAGGTAATGGGGAAGGGAGTAACTGGACCCCAGAAGCTCAAAAGGTCAATAAATTTCTTCTGCAGTTTACAGAGCGGGATAATTCTGATAGCTTCATTCTTATGTTTGAGAGGGTATGTAAACAGTATAATGTTGACCAAAGGCTGTGGGTGCCCTTACTCCATGGTAAAGCTGTAACTGTGTTGTCTAATTTTTCTGATTGTAAATAGTTTGATTATACTGCTGTTAAGAATTGTCTGTTAGAATTTTTTAAGCTAACACCTGAAACTTACAGGAAAACGTTTTGTGAGCATAGACGCAAGGCAGATGAAAGTGTGTGTGAATATGTTGCTGAACTGAGCACTTTTCATAGGTGGGTGATTTGATGTCAGGTCACCACTTTTGAAGGCTGGCAGACCTTTTGGTGAGGGAACCAGCTCTTAGGACTTCGCCTGAGGACATGAGGATCTGATTAGCTGATAGACAATGTGCTACTTGAGATGAGCTGGGAAGAAGGGATACCTACACCTAGCAAGCAGTATATCCCTGCACAAGAAAAGGGACTCCCAGTACTGCTCATGGGTCTAAATGAACCCATGGTGAGCAGCCCAAACTGCCCTAACAGAATCTGCCAGTAGCAGGGGAAGCCACTAGTCCAGTTTCACATCCAGGACGTAGGGTTGAATGCTTTGAATGCAACCAGTGGGGCCATGTGGCATACAGATGTCCACGGAGGCAATGTGGGGAACAAAAGGTGAGAGAGACAGTAAGTGGGAAGGACAAAATGCCAATAATAGGTTGCCTTGAGACAACAGTGGTACCAAACTGCCATCCTGCAGATGTCCTGATAGGGAAGGATTTTGATGAGGCAGTACTATGTGTTAAAGCAGTTACACGCAGTAAGGCTTCGAGACAGGCATGTGGGTCTGGTAGCCTGGGGGGACCAGATCGCATACTTCCAGCCAGGAATGGTGAGGTGGTTACTTCAGTGAGGGTGCTGCTCTGTAGCAGTGAGACTGAAGGTGAGCCACTGCTGCTTGTGGGTACTGATGTTCCCTTGGACAGAGTGACTGCAAAGGTAGAGGTGAGTAGTAGTAACCAGACTGACACTGAGGCATTGCTGCCAGAAGATGCCAAACCAATTGTGGAAGGGGAGCTGGGAAGGGTTACAAAGAGAGAGTTGAGACAGGCTCAGCTCTCAGAGCCTACATTGCAAGACCTGAGGCAGGTAGCTAGTGAGGCACCTGATTCTCAAGGAAAGGGGGAATCTGTATACTGGGACAAAGGTTACTGTATAGAGAGTGTACCCCTGAGGGAAGGCTAGAAGGTGAGAGGATACAGCAGCTGGTAGTGCCTAGAGTCTACAGTCTGGTACTTCTAGACATAGCCTATGATATTCCCTTTGCAAGTCATATGGGCATAAAATGTATAAAGAGACATATTATGCAAAACTTCTATTAGCCTGGAATTTCCAGAGATCTAACAGGGTACTGCAGGACCTGTGAGCAGTGCCAAAAGGTAGGCAAGGCAGGAGACAAGGTGACAGGTCCTTTGATGCCTTTGCCTGTGACTGAGGATCCATTTCAGAGGGTAGCTATGGATATTGTGGGGCGTCTGAGTACCCCAAGTTCTACAGGGAAAAAGTATATCCTAGTGGTAAGGCAGGTTATGCTACAAGATACCCTGAGGCAGTGGCTTTGTCCTCCACTGAGGCAGAAAAAGTGACAAATACTTTGTTAGAGATTTTCAGCAGGGTAGGTTCCCAAAAGAAATGCTGACTGACAGTGGTGCCATTTTCATGTCAAACCTGCTGGCTTGTCTGTGGAAGTACTGTGGGGTAAAGCACCTGAAGACGACCTCCTACCATCCCCAGACTAATGGTCTTGTTGAGCGGTTAAACTCTACAATCAAGAACATGCTATGGGCATTTGCAGACCAGTTTAAGATGGAGTGGGATAAATATTTGTCCCATCTGTTGTTTGCTTACAGAGAGATTCCCCAGGAATCCACTGGTTTTTCATCATTTGAGTTGCTGCATGGGCATAGGGTGAGGGGACCTCTAGATTTAATTCATGATGAGTGGGAAGGTGAGTGTGAATCCCACAAGGAGTCTGTTGTGGAATATATCCTAAACCTCAGGACAAGGCTCAGGGAACTCATGGGCTTTGCCCAGGAGAACCTGGCAGAAGCCCAACAACAGAAAAAGGTATGGTATGACAGGAATGTTCGAGCTAGAGAGTATGCTGTAGGGCAGCAGGTAATGGTTGTCATTTTGGTCAGACACAACAAGCTGCAAGCAGCTTGGGAGGGACCCTACAAGGTGGTAAGAAAGGTAAGTGATGTTAACTACATGGTAGAACTGCTAGGTAGGAGGCAGGGGCACAAACTGTACCATGTTAACATGATGAAACCGTACCATGATAGGGAGGCCCTTGTGCTGAGTATTTGCAGTGGATTGCAGGAGGAGTCTGAGGGAGATCTGGTGACTGATCTCCTTAGTGAGGCTCGAACTGACACCTCAGTTGAAAGGGTAGCAATGTCCCAGCAGCTATCTCCTACCCAGGTTCGAGAAATCCGAGCAGTGTTCCAGGTGTTTGGGGACATGTTCACTGGGAAACCAGGGTGCACCCACCTGATACAGGACCCCAAAGGCCTATTAGGCAGGACCCTTATAGGGTGCCTGAGAGAGTCAACAGACTCTGAGGGAGGAGATACAGGAGATGTTGGAACTAGGGGTAATTCAAGTGTCCAACAGTCCCTGGGCCTTTCCCAGTAGTGCTGTTGCCAAAAGAAGGATGGCAGCACCAGATTCTGTGTGGACTACAGGAAATTAAATAGCCACACAGAGTCAGATGCTTACCCCATGCCTAGGACAGATGAGGCCCTAGAGCAACTGGGTGGGGCCAAATATCTTACCACCATTGATCTTACCAAGGGTTACTGGCAGGTGTCCTTGTCTCCCAGTGCTAGAGAGAGGTCAGACTTTGAGACTCCTTTTGGCTTGTATGAGTTCACAAAGATGCCCTTTGGGATGAGAAATGCCCCAGCAACTTTCCAGAGGCTGGGAGACCATATCTTAGCAGGAGGGCTTGGCCTTGCTTACCTAGATGACATTGCCATCTACAGCCATTCCTGGCAAGTGCAACTTCAACATGTCAGGGAGGTGCTGGGCAGACTACAGAGAGCCAGGTTGACCATTAAGCCCGGCAAATGTCATGTGGGTATGGCAGAGTTCTCCTACCTGGGACATCGAGTGGGGAGTGGTAAGATCAGGCCAGACCCTACCAAAGTGGAACCCATTCGGCCATGGCCTGCACCCATTACCAAAAAGCAGGTGAGAGCATTCTTAGGGACAGCAGGGTACTACAGAAAGTTATGTGTCTATATTAGAACATCGAAAGTTTAATGGTTCGAATCACTAAAGGTCAACCTTTAATGATCAAACCATTAAAACTTTGAATGTTCAGGGAAAAAAAAAAAAAGAAAAAAAGAAAATCTAAGGGTCACTTGAAAAACTAGCTTATGTTCTCTTGGGGGGGGTGATGTGAAGATATGTGAAAGCTTCCAGCCTAGCTAGCTAGATTTTTGTAGATAATTCTGTCATTTGTAAATTAATATAAGCCACAGGCTTGTTCTCTTAAATGGAAGAAAAGTGTGTTAAATACTGAACATCAAAAATGTAACAGTGCACTCTGCTGGAAGAAAGCTGATAAGTCAAGCCTTGTATGACTGTTTGATCTCAGGGCTCAAAGTTGTGGTGTCTGAACCAGAAGATTCTTTCTATTGTTTTGAGACCAGAGTTAATTGCTAGATTTTACATATATAATGTCTTTAATTGCTGTGGTTTCCTGACCAGGTGCAAGCTTACTAAGAAATATAAATGTAGAGTTTCTGTTAGCCTGGGAAACCAGAGAATTGTTAAAAATTATGTAATCTAAAATGAGTCAAGCAGGATGTATTACCAATTTAAAGGACTGACTCTGCGAGAGAGAGCATTTTGGATTTTGTCTAAAGTGGACAACAACTCACCAGTACTCTGCTTTTGCTCTACATGTAAGTTTATTTAGAACTGTGATTGCTCTTAGATATAAATAGAAAAAAAGTAGTTATCTATCTACCATAATGTTCCATGTTTGTTGTCCTTTATCTCGCCTTCCTTCTTGCTGGTTGGGTTCAGAGCTGATCCTCGGCTCCAACACGGCCGTTTACTACAGCTCGAGAGCTTATACTGGCTTGAGGCTAAGCCCTATTCCAATATGCCTAACGGTAACTACCCAGATCTCATTTGTGATAGCCCACACTAGACAGTAATAGTAAAATACAAATTTTACTAAGCTCTTATTCATAAGGAAACCTTGTGTATAACGGAACAATCCACATTCAATGGTTAGGAAAGAAGAAGGAAAAACGAGGCATGGTCAACTAACCTGGTATGTCAACGGGAAACTCATTCAGTGTAACCAATGAAGGAATTCCTCTCGATCCTCCAGGAAGGGGGAAGGAGGGGGGAACGCAAGAAGGAAGGCGAGATGAAGGACAACAAACATGGAATGTTATGGTAGGTACATAACTTCTTTATGTTATGTTGTCCCCATCTCGCCTTCATTCTTGCTGGTTGGGACCGCGTCCCCACCACATGGTTCTTGGGTGGCTCACTGGAATAAACTCTTCAGGACCATGGAACCAAAGGATGCCCTGTTCCAGGAGACCACATCCACTTTGTAATGAGTGATAAAGGTATGAGGATTTGCCCATGTTGCTGCTGCACAGATTGAATCTAAAGGCAATTTGGCTTGGAAGGCAACAGAGATAGCCAAGGCCCTGGTTGAGTGTCTTCTGGCTTTCCCTGGAAGCTTCTTGTTATGCAAATCATAAGTATAGATGATTGCATCTGACAGCCACTTTGATAAGGTCACTTTTGAAACTGGAGACCCTTGTTTATTGTCAGCAAAGGATACAAACAATTGATCTGATTTTCTAAAGTCCTTGGTCCTGTGTAAATAAAAGCGTAATTGTCTGTGAACATCCAATTGAAGTCTATACTCTGCCTTGTTGCCATAATTGGGGAAGAATACAGGATGCTTGATGGACTGATTTAAATTACTCTGAACACACCTTTGGCAAGAAGGAGGGATTGGTTCTGAGAGAAACTCTATGTGGAAGATGAGATATGGCAGGCGATCAGATAAAGCCTGTAATTCTGAAACCCCTCTAGCGGAGTTGATGGCAATCAAGAAAAGGGTTTTCCAAGACAGAAATTTCAGGGGACAAGATGATGCTGGTTCAAGAACCAGACAGGCTAAAACAAGGTTCAGGTCCGGGGGGGGGGGGCTTCTCTTACCGGGGGCTGTAAAAGGGTTATACCTCGTAAGAATGCTTTGCACAGCTTATGGGACATGATATTATTGCCCAATTCTCCCACATGAAAATTGGAGATGGCAGCCAGTTGGACCCTAATGGTAGGGGCAGCTGCCCCTCGTTCAAACATTTCGACCAGGAAATCAAGAATCTTGGGAACAGGAGCAGTGAAGGGATCAATATCATTTTTCTTAGCCCAATAAGAGAACCTCTTCCATTTGCTAGTGTAAATCTTTCTGGTAGTGGGCTTGTGAAAAGACACCAGGATGTGCTGTACTGCCGGGGAAATGTTGGGGAATCTGGCTAAGACTGGAAGTGGAAAAAGCAAGCTTGGGAGTTTGGAGAGAGGGGTGGAGTACGCCAACTGATGCATCAGGAGGTTCAGAACTGGGTCCAGGATCCAAGGCTCCACTTGTGCATGATGGCAGAGAAACGGGAACCACATAGGACGAGGCCAGTAAGGAGCAATGAGGATGAACTTGCAATCCAGAGACTTTGCTTTCTGATGTACCTTGAGGATCAGAGGAAAAGGTGGGAAGGCATAAAGTATTCCCACAGGCCAACTGTGAACATGTGCATCCCTGGGTGACTGTCCCGGAGGGGGGACTAAGGCGAAATAGCTGCCACATTTGTTGTTGAGGGGTATGGCAAAAAGATGGCTGCATGGCTGGCCCTATTTGTGAAAAATCAAGTCCACAACTTCTTGCTTCAGAGACCACTCATGAAGCATGAGGATAGCCCTGCTGAGCCTGTCCGCTATCACGTTGGATTTCCCGGGAATATGCATCACAATCAGAAAATGTTGGGAAGACATAGCCCATTGCCATACTCGAAGGGCCTCCCAACACAAGGGGTAAGATCTGGTCCTGCCTTATTTGTTGATGTACCATACCACTGACATATTGTGTCTGAAATGCAATAGTTCTGGTAGGTAGAGAGTCTTGAAGTGCTTGCAATGCCAGAAGCACCACTCTCACCTCTAGAACATTGATGTGCAAGTGGTACTCATGTGGCTGCCGCATTCCTTGGACAGTCTGTCCCAGATAATGTTTCACCACCACCCTATCTGGGAGGTGTCCGTTGTCACTGTAGGTACTGGTTGGGGGTCTAGAAAGGGTCTTCCTGCAGTCACCTGGGGGTTGACAAGCCACCATACTATGTCCTTTTTGCAGGATTCCATGATCGAGATCATATGTGACAATGGTAAATCCTGGAATGACCACTCAGCGAAAAGAAGCCACTGCAGAATTCGCATGTGGAAGCAAGCCATAGGGACTAGAGTAATTGCTGCAGCCATTGAGCCCAGGACTTTCAATACATCTCTTGTCTGAACTCTCTTCTTTTTCATGAGGAATGAAACTTGCTGATGAATGGCTGACACCCTGTCTTGAGGCAGCTTTGGTATCATGGCTCCTGTATCTTAGTCTGCCCCTGTGAAGGTAATACACTGACAAGGCAACAAGGCAGACTTTTCATAGTTTATGTTGATGCCTAGCTGGGAACAGGTTTGATTTGTGTAGTCCCATGTTTTGATCAGTTGATGCTCGGTAGTAGCAGTGAGGTTGGTAGTAGCAGTGAGGAGCCAGTCGTCTAGCTATGGAAACACCTGGAATCCTAGACGTCTGACCACAGCCATACACTTGGTGAACACCCTGGGGGCTGCGGTGAGACCAAAAGCAGAGATCTGAACTGATGATAACTAGCTCCCTGCCAGAAGTGTAGCAATCTCCTGGATCGCCTGTCCATTTTTATGTGGTAGCACGCATCCTGGAGATCGATGAAGCACATCCAATTGTCCAGACCCAAAAAGGGAAGAATGGACTGCAGTGTTACCATCCACAACTTCACTTTTTTTACTGATTTCTTTAGTGTGCTGAGATCCAAGATGGGTCTCCAGTCCCCTGTCTTTTTTGGAACTAAAAAGAACCTTGAGTAAGTTTCAGATTCGATTTTGTCTGCGGGGAGTTCTTGGATGGCTCTGTTTTCTAGCAACCTCTGTACTTCTACGTTTGCTTGATCCCAAAGACTGGGTGGAACATCTGAGATTGACCGTTTTGTTCTGGGGGGGGGGGGTGTAACTGGGAAAAGGGAATTTTGTAACAGTACCCATGCATCTTTCGTAATAGTTTGCCAGACTGTTGGGTACAATGATACTCTGCCCCCAACTGCCTCCAGAGGCAGACAGTTGGGCCTCCCTTCAGGGGTGCTGGAAGGGCATAGCAGAGAACTTATCTCTGTTGCCCTGCTGTTGCAGACCCCCCCCCTGCTGTGAGGCTGGCGTCCTCCGTTATTGCTTCCCCCTCTGCCTCTGGGGAAAAATTCTCCATGTGTGTCAGGCGAAGCTCCCTGGGATTGTCAAAACTGAAAAAATGGACACCCACGCCAGACAGAGTCTTGCCATCCTTTTCACACCTGGTGAGAGTCTCTTTTACCTGAGGCCCAAACAAGGACGAACCATCAAAAGGTGTATTGGTAAAGGAGGACTTGAAGGGTTCCGCAAATTGACAAAAGTGCATCCAGGAGTGTCTCCGCAAAGCATCTCCGGTACCTGCTGCCCTACTCACTCCATCTGCCACATAAGAAATGAGACTCATGGAGGAATTAACCACTGAAGGTCGCAAGCTGGGAAGCCGCCCTGTTCGCAACTCCCTCAACTGTAGGTTCCTGCAGGGTATCTCCCAACTCTTTTAGGAGATCCCTCTGAAGTTGCGTGAACTGTGACAAATAATTCAGCGACCTGAGTGTAAAGGTCGCTGAAGAGAACATACACTTCCCATACATGTCTATCGTACGGGACTCCTTGTTTGGCAGATGGACAGATGAAGAAGTTTCTGCAAGTTACTTCTTAGTGGCTGCTGCCACCACCATAGCATCAACAGGAACCCCCTTTGGAAAGAAAGGACTAGTCTTCGGTGGCAGTTATAAACTTATTTAGTCTCTACGGAACCGGTTCCATAGTCTCTCGAATGCTCCACGCCTTCCATCTCACTACAGACAAAAGTGAGTCCAAAGGCGGAGATACCCAAGAGCTGGAGGGTCGGGAACCAAATGCGTCCAGGTAGACCAACTCGTCCTCACAGGGGGGTAGGGACTTCCAGCCACCCCCTAAGGATTTCCAAGATGTCCGAAAAGGAGACATCCTCGGAGGGGGACTGTGGGGACCCTTCCAATTCATCCAAGTCTGTGTCTGAAGTGATGGACTCGGGAGTCCAGATGCTTCCTCCTACATTTTTTCGTCCAAGGAACCTCCTCCGAATGTTCGGGGGATATTTTGAAAGAGGTGGGATCGCCCAATGGGGCATCCCGGGGCACAGGTTTCCTACTCTTGGAAGGAGGAGGAGGGTCAAAGGCAGGCAGAGGCACCGAGGGAAAAGGAGCCGATGGAGCCGAGGGTGGGGTGGTCTCAGGGGACAACATGCTCATCACCTGGAAGGTGCCACGGTCCTAAGCCAAAGGAGCCTCCGGCTCCGAAGAGCCCAGAGATCTCCTGCAAACCGACAGTGATGGCTCCGAGGCTGATGTGGGAGCAGAGCTCCACTTGCGCCAAGGCTGTGAGAGGGAGAGCAGGGTTGGACAAAGGCCCAATGCCACTTTCCCCCTCGGAGCCGAGAGAGCTTCGTGCCCAGATCCCTCGATGGACTGAGACATCGAGGAGATCGGAGAGGGAGTCAGAACTGATAAAGGAGAAGTAACTGGAGCCGACGGTTCCACCACCACAATGTCCATGCACTCCAGCTCCGAGTTCAAGAGAGTCAGAGGAGGAACTGACAGAGATGCTGGATGGGCTGAAGGAGCCAATTCCATATGGGCTGGGCTCGATAGTAATTTGGCAAGTGCCTGTGACTTAAGGAGCCTATTAACCACTCTCTCCACATCAAAGTCCGAAAGCCTGGAGAATGGAGAGGAGTGAGAGGAGGACATGGTGACTGCCTGCCGCAGACTGCAACAAAGGAGATTGTGGAGCAGAACGCACCGGCTCCAAAGAGTGAGACCTGGTTCTTTTATGGGCCCCGACTGGCTCTGAAGTCACTGATGGAGTCGCCGGAGACCTAGTTTTGTCAGTGCCGCCTCTAGGAACCGACAGAGCCGAAGATTTGTCAGCAGATTTGGGTTGCTCCGAAATTGGATGTTTGGGAGAGTTGTCAGACTGTTTTGCTTGCTGAGGAACCAGAGACAAAGGATCCTGAGGGTTCTTCAAGAGGCAACGCAGAATTTATTTTTTCTCTACTGCAGGACTCTAGAACTGAAAGCATGACAAACAGAACACGTGTCCTGCAGGTGAACAGCCCCTAAACAGTATACACAGCTCGTGTGTCCGTCCGTAAGGGACAATTTTTGGCAACAGGAGTCGCACTTCTTAAAGTCGGAGGGTTTTGACTCTTTGGACATGCTGGATAAACTAGGAAGAGACAAACAGCAAAAATAAGGCTGTAACAGCTAGCAATAGCAATACACAACTACAAACACTATCAACAAGCAAGGATATCTTTTTTTTTTTAAAGAAGGGGGAGAGCCTCTAAGTAAAAATGCGACTCCCGCAACAGGAGAGCCTCTAACCTAAATGACTACTCCAACAGATAGTGAGGAAAGAAGAAACAAACCCTCTAAGTTAAACGGGCACAAGGGGAAAGCAAGGCCCAAGAAAATGACGGCCAAGAACAACCAAAAAAACAACAGCAGAGGAAGATCAGAAGGTTGTTAGTCTAAACGAGGACTAAGATAGACACCAACAAGGTAATTAAACTAATAATCGTGGTAAAAGAAGACAGCAAAATATGAAAAAACTAAATACTCAACCTGAGCCAGTAATCGCAATCTTGACACTGCAAGCAGCAAATAAGATCTGGGTAGCTACCGCTAGAGGCATGTTGGGATAGAGGTTAGCCTCGAGCCAGTATAAGCTCTTGAGCTATAGTAAACAGCCGAATCGAAGCACCCAACCAGCAAGAATGAAGGCAAGATGGGGACAACATAACATTAGTAAGTATAGTCTAGCTGTTTTTCTGTATTGATGTCAGAACTATTCTACTGTATTATTTTAAGCATTTTCCTGTGATCTCTGAACTCTTGACTAGCACTGTGTAGTAAGAAGTATTGTCTTGTGTTTTTATTACTTATTATTAAATATTTTTTAAACCTTTCAACTGTGGCTGTTTTGTGTAAAGATAATTTAAACTCTAGAGTACATTGCAAGTATACATAGTGATAATGTCCAAGCCATTCCAATAGCTTTAGCTTTGGGTCACGCTTACTATTTGGATAATAACATTGCACACTAATAATTGAACATCCTTAATAAGAGCCTTATTAGTAGCTGATATTAGTGGTTGGTGGCGGTGATTTCTACCTTATAGCCTGACAGAGAAGGGGCATAGCTGGAGAACCTGTGCCCCCCAGGAGTGTCTGTGTGTTTGTATACAACTCATATCTCTCATGTGCGTGTGTGAGCTATTTGGGCAGAGACACAAAGCACTGGTTGGACAGAGAGGGTGCTGGAGGTTTTAGCTTGACCACTAGGCTGAGACCTGTACCCTATAGCTGTGCCAGTGGGGAGTCTTATTTGGGGATCTGGAGAGAAAGGGAGAAACCAGCCCCAGACTGACTGTGACCTCTGTGTGCTCGTAAGGGAAATTGTACTTTACTGTGTGTGTATTTGTTATCCTTCCCAATGTGGACGCCCCTCACTGGTGTTAGTGGTGAGGAGTGAGGCTCCTTGATTGCTGGACCAGTGCATGGGCATCACAGTTTGTATTACTATTACGTATACATAATGGTTTAGTATTTGCACAGAATGTGAAAATAAAGACAGTACAATGCATTGATCTTCAGCTTTATGTTTATGGAGTTTTTCTCCCCTGGCCTCAACTGAAATAGGGCCTTGTACCAACTCTGCTTTGCTAATAAAATAAAAATAAATCAGATGCAAAGCTGAACGGTTTAACTGCATCCAGAATATGTACATTTTACTTGTGGTACTGGAACTAGAGGGACTGAGTTGGGGCTGATGGAGTTTGTGGCCAATGCCAGCTCACTCATCCTGGAGGTTTAAGAGGAGGAGCTCAGTTTAATATATTAGTGACATCTGCAGGAGCACATGTGTATCACCTACAGCAAGCAGTCTTGTGTGCACACACTCTACAATTGGTATGCTACTCTGCTACGAGACTTGTATGTGATAACTTGCAAACGTATGAAAGCAGCAACTGATTGTGGAGAAAAGTACAGTTGTGAACACCTATGATAACTGCACATGTTAGAGTGCCATTTACTATTGCAGTCTTGACTGTTGGGATTTCCTGCCATGAAAGCCCTTCGCCAGCTCGACTAGCAGCGAAAACTGTTTCCACCTCTCAGACTGGCAGATGTCCTTACCAATGTCAGTATGCTTAGGTATAAAGGGAGCCTGCCTGCATCATCAATTCAATATTTTCTTCACCCCGCTTAGGAGGACCAAGTTAGTGTGGACTCAAGCAGCTCCCAAGTGTACCTAAGGTAGGCCAAGGAACAGCAGACCCAAACCAGGCATGGGAGGTGTAGGGTCCTTTGCTGACTCTAGTAGTCTACCTAGTAGGCTGAGGGCTTAGAAGGGAGGAAAAGAAGACTGCAGCAGTGAATACACTTGAACATCTACATTTATGATAAGTGTACACAACTGTACTATATTCTTCGTGTTTCACTGTTGCAGTTCTGATTGCTGGGAAGATTCCCAAAGTTTTAGAGATGGTTGAAGGAAATTAATGATAGGAGAAGAGTCCCTGCAGGACTGCAGATGCAAAACCTGCTCTAGACATACAAAAGGTTGCCAGGTGGTAGTGCCTTATGAAGGTATGTGCAGAAGTCCAGGTGGCTGCCTCCAAGATGTCTTCACTGAGAATCATGTTGAGGAAAGCTGTAGAAGTAGCTGTGGCACTAGTAGAGTGTGACCAAATCAAATCAGGGGTCTTTTTTGCCATGACAACTGTAACAGAAAGAGATGCAGTGGGAAATCTACTTGAAAACAGTTTGTTTAGAAGCTCATTTTCCTTCAGAGCCTGGGGCAAAAGTAATGAACAGCTGGTCTGTTTTTCTCAAAGATTTAGTCCTGTCCAGGTAGAAGCATAGCATCCTATGTACATCCAAAGAGTGCAGCAATTTCCCCCGTTTTGAGGGTTGGGAAAGACGGTAGGAAGATGAATAGCCTGATTCAGACACACAATAGTAATCACCTTAGGCATGAAGGAAGGATTAGTTCGGAGGGAGACTTTGTCTTTATGGAAGATAGGGTTGGGAGGGTGGCCTAATGGTTAAGGTGTTTGCCTTACAAACACAAGGTGCGGGGTTCGAGTCTCACAAGGGATAATTGGCTAGGCTTAAAATGGCTCGCAAGGGCAGTTAGCTTAGTACTAATCTATGAACCTATGAACCTATAATGAAAGGCTCCACTGCCATTAATGCCTGCAACTCTGAGACCCTCCTGGCCAAAGTGATAGACAGTAGTATGGCTGTTTTCCAGGTAAGAAATTTTAAGGTGGTATAGGCTTGCAGGCTCATAAGGAGGCAACATTAACTTTTCTAGGACAGAGTTGCGATCCCAAGGAGGGGTGGGTTTCCTCCTGGGTGGGGGTGGGGGGTTAATGTGAATAACTCCCCTTAGAAATTGTTTCAGCAAAGGGTGAGAATAAATTGGAGGATGACTAGGGATGTGGGCAGAGATGGCTGAGGCATGTATCTTGATGGAGGAATAGGAGAGGCCTTTCTCCACTAGGTTGGCTAGGTACTCCAGAATGTTGGAAATGTTAACAGAATTTGGCTGAAGCTGGTGGTTCTGGCACCAAACTGAGAATCTTTTCTATTTGGCTGAGTAAGATTTTATTGTGCTCGGCCTTCCAGGCTCAAAATATTTTGTATCTGCTGACTCAAGTTGGAGGAGCAGTAGGGCGCTGTGAAATAAACGAGGCTGAGAGTCTGAAGGTTGGGGTGCACAATCCTCCCCTTGTTCTGAGTGAGGAGGTCTGTGGTAACATCAAAAGCTTTTGATTGGTGAGCTCAAGGGGGACCGAGAACCAGTCCAGCCTGGGCCAGTCTGGTGCTATCAAGATGGCCTTTGGGCCCTCCTGTCTGATCTTCAGAAGCACTTGAGGCAGCAGAGGTAACTGTGGCAAAGCATAAATGAAGAAATGTGTCCAAGGGAAACAAAAGGCATCTGTTCTCCATGCAGATGTCTGCCTTGTCCTGGTGCAGAACTTCTTCAGGTAAGCGCTGTCCTTGCTGGCAAATATGTCCACCTTTGGGAACCCCATTGTTGTGTTATGGTGTGAAAAACTTCCCAGTGGAGATGCCACTCATGGGGGTCTGTCAGATTCCTGCCGAAGTTGTCTGCCAGGGTATTCTTTTCACTCAGCAGGTATTGTGCCATGAGGTGTAGGCCTACAGATTGTGCTCCCATATTTGCATGGCTAGACGGCATAGAGGTTAGGAATGCATGCCTCCCTGCCTGTTTATCTGCCACATGACTGTGACGACTGTGGTATTGCCGGTTTGTATTACTAGGACCCCTGGGTCCCATTTGTCCTTGAGAGCCATTAAACAATTTTGTACTGCCATGAGTTCTTTCCAATTTATGTGCCTCCTTCTGTGCTGAGCAGGGTATAATCCTTGAGTTTGGAGGTTTTGGGTATGAACCACCCCCCCATGCTATCTCAGAAGCATTTGTGGTGAGGATTTGGCCATGAGGCAAGAATCAGAAGGGCAGTCCCTGATTTTGGGTACAAGTCTGTACTCACCACGTGAACTCCTGCTTGAAGCAAGGTATCAAGGATTTTTGGGCATCCAGGGACTGGGATCTCTGGCACAACACAATCTTCAGGTACCACTGTAGCTTCCTCATGTGCAGCCTGGCTAGTGGTTCCATGACAATACAAGATTTCATCTATCCCAGGGCTCTGAGAAATTCCCTTGCTGTGATGCTTTGTTTTTCCTGCATCTGTAGGAAGTTGCTTGTTAAACAGGTGACCTTGGGGGGGGGGGGGGCTCTGAAGGGAGGAATCCAACACAGATCCCAGGAAAACAATCTGTTTGAATGGGACCAAGCTGGATTTCTTAAGGTTTAGAGTGAACTCCAGAGACGTCAGGAGGTCCTGTGTGAATTTTCAGATCTCTGGAATCTCTGCAGTTTGTATTAGGCAATTGTCCAGGTAAGGGTAAATCTGGACCCCTATGGTTCTGAAGTAAGCTATGACCGGTGCCATGAACTTTGTGAAAACCTTTGGAGCAGTAGACAACCCAAAGGGCAGCGCTGAAAACCAATAGTGACAGGAGCTTTCTCTTAAGAGACAAAAGCTTCTGTGTTTTTGTATAGGAATGTGTAAGTAAGCATCCTTTAGGTCTACTGAAACCATGAAAGTCTGAGGAGTTACCATGGGCAGTAATATTTGAAGTGTCAGCATTTTGAACTTTGGTATCCTGAGGAACTGGTTTAAGCTGCAGAGGTCCAGAATAGGGCACCAAGATCCTTCTTTTCTTGGGACTAGGAATACCCTTGAGTAAAAGCCTTTTCTTTTTTGTTCCTCTGGAACTGGCTCCATCGCTCTCTGAGAACACAGAATCTGTATTTGTTCGAGAGCCTGAGATTTTGTAACCATTTGCAATAATGTTAAGAACCCACTAATCTGAAGTAATGTGGGTCCAGTTCTGGAGGAAGAGAGACAATTTTCCTCCTAGTTTTGGGGTGGTGGTGGGAGGGTGGAGCAGAGGGGGAGTCATAATTGCTCTCTGTTAGCTGTGACCTAAAACTCCCTTGCCTGGGTGTTTCAGAGGTCCATTGCCTTAATCAGTGTTGTTGATGCCTTTGCCTGGAAGCTCTGTTCTTTTGAGGCCTTCTCTGCTTACTCCTAGGCTGGGTAGGAAAGGACCAATGCTTTGCTGGAAAGTTTCTGTTGAACCTAGGTGGCTGTACTTGCAGGAAGTCCTTAACTGTTTGCATGGACTTTGCCTTGTCTTCCATCTTTTTGAGTACTGCTTCAGCTTCTGGTCCAAAAAGCCTGTCTGACAAGGGGAACATTCAAATGGTTAGGGCTTTACATGACCAGGGAGAGAACTCCCTAAGCCATGCACGTCTTTTAATTACTGAACCACTGTCAGCTGCCCTGCAGGATGCCTCCATAACATCATAGCCACAATGCAGTGTGTGTTTGGCCACCTGTAAACTGCAGTGACACAAGTCCAAAAGTTCCTAAGAAAGATTTTTATCTTCCAAGGTTGAAATTTTTTGGTTGAGTTAATCCAGAATGGTTTGCTGATAACTGATCATATGAAATTGACAGTTGCGGGCCCTCACAGAGTACCAGGGGTGTATACCTTTTTAACAAACCTGTCTAGGGCTCTACGCTCCTTGTCTGTGGCCAGGGGATTTTTTGGAGACACTGACCCTAGCCCCTTTAGGGTCAGGAGTAACCACTTCTAGATTAGCAGTAGGATTCTTAAACAGATACTTACGGGTGTCTTGCACCTTGTAAAATCTGTCTGGTTTCCTAAGGGCAGGGAGAAGTGAAACAGGATTCATGGAGGCATCATGGAAAACATCCTCTATCACTTCTAAAATGGGAGGGCTAGCTAAAGGTTTATGGTCGAGGAGGTCTAAGATTTTCCTACCTCTCCTCTTGGCCTGGGGGTAATCTTGTTCTTCCTACAGAAAATGCTGTCTCATAGCATGAAGAGTGTCCCCAAAACTTTGATCCTCTGAAAGTGAAGCAGAGGGAAGGGTCTCCTCAGAATTTGATTCCTCAAAGGCTGTGTTAAGAGGGTCCTTCTTCTGAGCCGTAGTCTTCCAAGTCTGAATCCTCCTCAGATAGGAAGGGATAAAGGTCAAGATCAGTACAGGAATCCCTTCTCCTTTTTCCTGGGGTAGCTTCACCTGTGGTCTGTCTGGCCCTTACAATGTTAATTAAGTCCTCAGCCAGCTTAATCAAATCCTGTTGAGATCTTAGTAACTGGGAGCCCGTATGCCTAGGCAAAGCCCCTGCCACACTGCCTTTCTTTGGGGTGGGTTTGGCCTTGGGCCTAGGTACGGCCGATGGCATGGCACCTGACTCTCTCTGAAAATACACCAGCATAGGCCTAGGCCTTGATGTGACACCGGTTCGTGAGCGCTCACCAGAAGCTGTGGCCTGCTGAGCAACCTCAAACACAACTGATGAGCTGAAGTCATGAAGCTGAAGGGACCGAAGACCTGTCAGACTCCAAATGGGTCTCAACAGAGGCCTTGATCGCTATTTAAGATGTTGAAAGGGCCTGCAAAGGTGCCTCACCTTCAAAAATTATCAGTCTAGAGGGCGAGTCAGCTGGGGGAGAGACTGTCGTCTGATGACTTTGGCTTAAGTTTCTTGTCTTTTTTGCACTTATGCAATTCAAGATCAGGATGACTGGCAGAAGCCATCAGATGCAGTTCAACTGATTCTTGTCTAAGAAAATGAGCTAAGAATTCGACCCTATGCCAAATTGTTCTAGCACTAAACCTAGCACAAAAACAACAATTAGGTATGTCATGGTCTGGTCCTAGGCAATACACAAACAGTATGGAAGTCTCTGTGTGGGATTTGTTTACAACAGCAGAGACAGTTATTTACTTTATCTGACATGAGTTAAGTGTGTGTGTGTGTGGGGGGAGTTCCCCAGTGTGATACTTACAATTTCTCTCTGGTGCGGACCGACTGACAGACATGCATACTGCTTCGGGCTATGGCAGCAAGAAAGACTGGAATGATGGACGCAGGCTGGCTCCCTTTATACCCGAGCATACTGACGTCAGTAATGATGTCTGCCAGCCTGGGAGATGAAAACAGTTTTCTCTGGTAGTCAGGCCAGCCGAGGGCTTTCAGGGCAGGAAATTCCAAGAGTCAGGACTGCAACAGTGCAACAAGAAAAACATCACGTGTTGCTAAATCTGTGTGTAAGGAGTATAAACAAAAAAATCCACTCTCTCCCAGCACATAACTGCACCACTCATGCCTTCCAAGGGAACAAATGGGTGAATGGACTCCTGCCACTGGGAGGAATTAATAGGCCAAATGTGTGTCTGAGCAAGAGGCTTGCTGGTGAATGTGGGGGGTGAGGGCCCCTCAAAAAATAAATGAATAGCACAGCTCAGTGTATCTTCATCTGTCCTGTGATTTCCTTGATATAAATATGACTCTCCTGAAGTCCAAGATGAGTGAAGACTATTGAGCTTTTTTTTTCAAATATCCTGGGTGCAGTGGACAGCCCGAGGGAAATCAGTTGAAATGGAAGTGTTCCAGTCTTGCAAGAAAATGGAGGAACTTTCTGTACTTTTAATAAAAAATGGAACACACACGTGTCCTTCATACCCTCAATGACCACAGCAGCCCCTGGGAGAAAGAGCGAGACAAGAGGGAGAGCATTCTGAATTTCCTGATAAGGACTTTGTTTTTTGATAAATCCACAATCAGCCTTCAGGGGTCATCTTTTCTTGGAAATGAGAACACCACAAGAAAAGTCTTGCCCTTAGTCTGTGAGGGTGATGAGTTCTATGCAAACTGACGCCAACAGGTCTTTTAAAACTGATTCTGCTACTGATGCCAACTCCAGGGAATATGAAGCATGACTGAAGGAACTGCTCTAACTTCCAACATATGATTCCTTTACCCAAAAGCCTATGCTCACCTAGAAACATTGTGTTTTGAACAAGGGCAGTTGGTCTCCTAGGTAGCAGTGATGTAGGAAACTGGTAGCATGAACTATTTAGAGGGACTGACAAACGTTAAAGTACTGCAAAAGATGGCAAGAGATCTTGTAGACGTATTAGAAATATTTCAGAAATTCTATGAAAGTCTCTACAAAGCAGAAAATTAAGAAACGGTACAAACGGAAATGTTTATGGAAGAATTAAATATTCCAAGGTTAGAGGTAGATGAGGCACAATTACTAACAGAACAGGAGGAGATGAGATAAAAATGGTGATGTAGAACTAATCTACAGGAAAGTCTCCAGGAACAGATGGCATTCCTGTAAAGTTAGGAGGCTAGGAGGGAAAAATGATAAAGATTTAGAAGATTTTGCTTAACAGTACATTAAGAGGAGGAAAAAGTACCAACATTCTGGATGAAAGCGATGGAACTGTAATACCTAAAGAGGGTAAAGATCTATCAGATCCAGCTTCATACAGGCCCATTTCAATAGTAAACTATGATTATAAAGTGTTTATGTCTTTAATGGCTAAAAGAATGACAAAAGTGATGCCAAAATTGATAGATATGGATCAATGTGGTTATGTGGAGGGGAAGCAAACATTTGACAACATTACCAGAACACTGATGATCCAGAGGGAAGTAGAATGCAAGAAAATACCACTGTTGGTGGTGGTGGGTCTTGATGCAGAGTACTCTGGGACTTTATGAGCAGGGCAATGGAAACCTTTGCAATCCCTGACAAAAATGCAAGGCTGATTAGGAGGATATATGAGGGATCGGAGGTGAAAATCAAATGGGTGGGTTCCTCTCTGATAATTTCTGCTTGAGCAGAGGAACCAGGCAGGTTTCTTCTCTTTCCCCTTTGTTACTTCCATTACATTTAGAACCACTGGCAAAGAAAATAAGGGACTCAGAAATTCAAGGATATAATGGTATGGTAATCAAGAAAAACTAGCTCTATTTGCAGATATTATTTTATACCTGATAAAACCAGGAAAGGACATTACAATACTGTGGAACATTTTGAGACATTTTCATATATTTTCAGGATAAAAATTAATGATGCTAAAACAAAGGCAGTAGCAGTAAATTATATACCCACACACAAACTGGTTCAGCAACATCCACATTTATGGGGACATAATAAAATGAGGTATTTAGGAGTATGGATTAAAATGATTATGGTGTGGCATCTAAGGATACGTGAGAAGAGACAAAAAAGATAATATAAAAACTGCAAAATTGGAAGCTCTATTATATGGATATGGATAGTAATATACAAGTAGTTAAATGTTTGCAGTCCCTCTAATCTTGTACACAAGTCAGGCATATTTTTAATCAACCACAGGAGAAGTTGTGGATAGCAATTAATAAAGAGCTGAAGAATTTTATCTGGGGAGGGGAGACAGCAAGAGCGAAGTGGGACAAGTTGATTCTTCCAACAGAACAAGGCGGATTTAATTACCTGATCTGAAGGGGTATTTCAAAGCTGCACAGTTAAGGCTCCTATACAAAACACAAGCAGAAACCTATAATTCAAAGTGGTAAGTGATGACAATGAAATGAGGAAAGCTCAAAAAAAGGAGAGACTGGGATTTTGGATGCACAGCTTTAAGGAGAATAACAAAAATCATACAAATTATTATATTCTTAAAGTAGCAGAAAGTATTCTAAGAACTAAGCCAACATGGGAACGAAGGAATAAGATTCAGCTGATGGGGATGACTGAAATTAGGGATACACACAGTAGGCGAGAGGGGGCTGGAATTTATTGCAAAAAAATGGCAAAGGAACCAAGGTATTGGGAGCAAATAACTGGAGAGGTAAAGCTAACAGAATGGGAAAATGCCAAGAATGTATTTGGACTGCAGGTTAGAGATTGCCTTCCTTACTAAAGATTGATACCAGTAAAGGCAAAGACAAAGAAATGGGGGGGGGGGGGTTAAACGAAAGACCAGCACTGGTAGAGTTTTAGTAGAATCTAGAACAGAAGCTTTTGTTAAAAAAAGGCATAATTAGTAAAGCATATAAAATATGGCACAATAACTATAAGAATCAATTAGAGGACGTTAGAAAGGATTCTGAAGAGAGATTGGATAAGCAATTCACAAAGAAACAATAGGGGAATACATGTTTCTCTCCTAAATATGCAACAAAATCAAAAAGCTTTAGGATTTTTGCTTGGAAATGCTTACATAAATATTTGTATACCCAAGTAGACTCCAGATAATTTTTCCTCAGGTAAACAGCAAATGCTAGAGGTATGACTGGGAAGGAAAAGGTACTTGGGAATATACTTTCTGGGAGTGTAATGACTTGTCAGACTTTAAAGATGATTCCCTGCAGACAACTCTTTCAGAGATACTGGGTAAGCAAAATGGTGTAACGAGGGAGATGATTTTTCTGACCTATGACACAGAGTCAGAGGTGCCTAGACATAGTAAGCCCTTGCCGAGAATAATTATGGTGACTGCCAAAAAAATCAATTACTAGACAATGAAAATCAAATTGTACCAGAAGCAGTGAATACTTTAACAGAGATAAAACAAACTGGAATTGAGATATTTACTTATTTTATATTTGCTTACCAGGAGAGTTTGGCTGGGAAAACCCATTTTCAGCAGAGGCCTGGGGAGAAAAGCTCAACACAGTGACAGTACATAGTAACAACATAAACATAACTGTCACAAAAGGAAATACTGCCAGCCCAGCTGTCTGGAATTTTGTAAATAATGTCATCTGGGAATATTAATATGATTTATATAGAAATGTAACAAAAAGAGATACTGCCAGCCCAGCTAACTAGAATTTTGTAAGTGGTTGTATATCATTTGTAAATATCAACATGATTCATATGCCTGTGTTACAAATGTATGAAAACTGTACATCATATTGTATAGATGTGTGCTGAAGTTATATTTTTTATACACTACTGTAACTGTTTAACAGGGGAGACCAAAACACAGGAGATTAACTTGCAAAACTTCAGAAGAATGGCTGAGGTTAAGTTACTCTATAGCTGGGCCATAAACAAAAGATGTTATCTCTCAGTTTCAGTGCAGTAACAGACACAATGTCTAAAACTAAAAGTGTTTTGTATTGTCTTTACATGTGGATGAATGTAAATTATTTTAGAACTTCCACCATTTGCCAAAGATCTGAGGGCTATGTATTTTTCACAGGGAGATGCTAACTTGTGGTAGTTTCCAGCAATGGGGGGTTAGCTGGGAACTGATAGTCAGATGACAAGAAGGGATGTCATGCTGCCAGCTACCCCAGCAGTAATACTAGAAATATTAATTTAGGAACTCTGCGTGTGAGAGAGAGAGAGAGAGAGAGACTGGGCATTTTGTATTTTGTCTTTGACCTGGCAGCATCTGCTGGGAAAACCCACTCACCACATCTGTCTTGCCTTGCTCTAAGTTAATTAGGGTACAGTAATTTCTTTTAGATTCGGTAAGGAATATAGTAAAGATTAGTTTAGATGTTTCTGTATTTATCTGAGACTGTCCTGCAATGTTGTTTTAAATATTCCCTGTGATTCTGAACTCTGAAGTCACTGTGAATACATATTTAGTATTGTCTTATTTTATTATTTATTAATTATACAACGACCCCCCATTAAAATGCCAAAATGTGCATGTTGACTGGTCAGCGCGCTCGTTGTAAATCAGACTTATACTAATGGAAAAAGGTCTGGTCGCCCAAACTTTTTCCATTAGTGCAAGTCTTTTTTTTTTTTTGTTACAGCAACGGAGAACGCAAGATCTCTGTTGCTTTTTAGAAAGTGTCTTGCTATGTCAAAGGAGTTTAACATAGCGAGACAGCTTAAAATAAGCAACGGAGATCTTCCTTGCTCCGTTACTTTTTTTAAAGCTATCTCGCTAGTTAAAAGTACAGTTGTGTACACTTACCATAAATGTAGATGTTTGAGTGTATTCACTGTTGCAGTCATCACATTTGCATTATCTGCTTGAGTAGCCCTCAGTCGGCCTGATTAACAAAGTCTTGGTTGCTGTCCCTTCTTCCATGACTTCAGGTCGTCAGGGGTATAAAACATGCAGCCGACGCCATTACATCAGTTTTTCTTGCCCCAGATGTCAGGTGCCCCCCTAAGGGGACTCAATTAAATCTATAAATATATAAGGTTATACCTCCAACAAGAAAGCAAATATACCAAAAAGCTTTTGAGCATAGTAAAGGAGAGTAGAGGCAGAGTCAAAAGAAGTAAGGGGGCTGGAGGGAGGGTAACCAGGACTGCAACAGTGAATACATTCGAACAACTACATTTATGGTAAGTGTACACAACTGTACTATGATCTTCGTGTTTCACTGTTGCAGTCATCACATTTGGGTAGATTCCCAAAGCCAAGGATAGGAGGAGGAATTTAGATAGCCTTAGGACCAGCTATAAGGTCCTGCAAGACTGCAGTGGCAAAGCCAGCTCTGGATTTAGAGAAATGTGGCAGATGGTAATGCTTAGTGAAAGTATGCACAGAACTCCAAGTAGCAGCTTCTAGGATGTTCCTGGTAGGGATGCCTCTGAGAAAGGCTGTAGAGGTAGATGCAGCCCTGGTTGAGTGGGGTCTGATCCCCTGTGGGACAGGTTTTCCATGGTGCTTGTAGCAGAAATGAATGCAATGGCCTATCCATTTGGAAATGGTTTGCTTTGAAATAGCCTTCTCCTCTGCCCCTGCAGCAAATGCCACCAGCAGTTGTTGAGACTTCCTGAGAGGTTTAGTCCTGTCCAAGTAGAATCTAAGTAGTCTGTGCACATCTAAGGAGTGCAGTATCCGTTCCCCTTTGCTCTGTGGATTATAAAAAAAAGGTTGGCAAATGAATGGACTGATTAAGGGCCACACTGGATACCACCTTGGGCATGAAGGAGGGATTGGTCCTGAGGGACACCCTGTCCGCATGAAAGATGATGAAAGGCTCCACTGCCATAAGGGCCTGTAATTCAGATACCCTTCTTGCTGAAGTGATTGCTAAAAGGAAAGCTGTTTTCTAAGAAAGGAATTGTAAGTCTGCAGTAGCAGCTGGCTCGAAAGGAGGAAGCGTGAGTTTCTCCAATACAAAGTTAAGGTCCCAGGCTGGGGTTGGAGCTCTCCTGGGTGGTCACAAATGTTTGGCCTCTCTAAGGAACTGCTTGAACAGTGGATGTGAGAAGAGGGGAGGTTCTGTGTTATAATGAGATGAAATGGCTGAGGTGTGAATTTTGATGGAGGAGAAAGACAGGCCCTTGTGAAGCATCTCAGTTAAGTATTGTAAAATATGACGTAAATTGGGCACTGCTGTGCTCACCCCTTGTGATTGGTTCCAGGCGCAGAATCTTTTCCATTTTTCAGCATAAGATTTTCTAGTGCTAAGCCTCCTTGCCTCTAAAATATCCATCTCTGGTTTACTGAAGGATGGTAAAGGAGAGATTAGGTAATTAGCCAGGCTGCTAGGTTCAGTGTTTGAAGCTGTGGGTGCAGAATCCGGTTCTCCTGCTGAGACAATAGGGTAGGAGTCTGAGGCAGGTGCCTTGGGGCCAACGGTGACACACGGCGCAAAAGGGGCTACCAGTGTTGGCGTGGCCAGTCTGGAGCAATCAAAATAGTCCTTGGTTTGTCTTGCTTGACCTTTAGTAGTACTTTGGAGAGCAGAGGAAGAGGAGGAAAGGCATAAACTGAAAGGTTTTTCCAGCTGAAGGACAGAGCATCCACTTTCCAAGGTTGTTTGTGGGGAGTCCTTGTGCAAAATTTGTCCAATTGATGGTTCTGGGGGAGGCAAACAGGTCTATATCAGGGCTCCCCATTTGCTTATCAACATGTTGAAAATCCTTGGTTCCAGTTTCCACTCGTGTGGGTCCATGAGGTTTTTGCATAGTTCGTCTGCCAGTGTATTTAGTTTTCCTGGCAGGAATTGAGCTTGTAGATGCACTTGGCAGCTCAGGGCTGTGTTCCACAATGCCATGGCTAGTCTGCAGAGGGGGTAAGAATGTGTACCCCCCCCCCGCTTATGTACTGCATAACAGTGGTGTTGTCAGACTATACCATTAATTGTCCTGGAAGAATGTGGCCCTTGAAGGCTGTCACAGCATTCTGTACAGCTTAACATTTCTTTTTGATTGATATGCAGGGGCATTTGACTTAGGTTCCATTTGCCCTGAATGCACCTCCCTGCCAGGTGAGCCCCCATGCATAGTCTGATGCGTCTGTTGCTAGGATTTGGGCGGCAGGGGGTAGTGTGAATGGTAGTCCCTAGTTTTTAAGGCCTCTGCCCACCAAAGGAACTCTAGGCGTAGGCAAGGTATAACAGGAATCATTGCTTCTAGATCCTGAAAATGTTGACACCATAGGCTTTTTAGTTACCATTTTAGTTTCCTCATATGCAGTCTTGCATATGGAATTAGAAGAATGCAGGACGCCATGAACCCCAGGGCTTTTAGTATTTGCCTTGCAGATAGCAGGGTTTTTGTGGCCACTTGTTTGAAGTAGGTTGTCAAATTAATTTCTCTGGCGTGAGGAAAGCCATCTGGGAAGTTGTATTCAAGTTTGCCCCCAGGAATATAATTTGTTGATAGGGTACCAGGTGTGATTTATTTTCGTTTATGGTGTACCCAGACAAGTTAGCACCCTTTGTACAAAAGCCAGATGATTCAAAAGTATGTCCTGGCTTTCTGCCCGAATTAGGCAATTGTCCAGGTATGGGTATATTTGAATATTTCTTTGCCTGCAAAATGCAATGACTGGAGCTAGGCACTTTGTGAATACCCTGGGTGCACTAGATAAGCCAAAGGGCAGTGCAGAGAACTGATAGTGCGTGCAGCCTGCTTTGAAGCGTAGGAATCTTCTGCAAGACTCCCTGATTGTGATGTGCAGGTATGCTTCCTTTAAATCTAGTGTTGCCAACCAGGCATCTTTGCCTTACATAGGGAGCAACTGGTGAAGAGTCAGCATCTTGAATCTTGGAATCACCAAAAAGGTGTTTAGAGTAGACAGGTCCAGGATAGGTCGCCATGAATTGTCTTTTCTGGGTACCAGGAAAAGTCTCGAGTAGAAACCATGTCCCTTTGTCCCTTTTCCTCTTCTGGTACCAAGTGAATACCCCCATGCTTAAGAGAGAAAGTACTTGCTTTTGGGCCTCTGCCCACTGATTTGGGGGTAGATATGGCCACCCGCTTGGTGTTGGTAACATGTGGAAGTGAAATCTGTATCCCTGGGTCACTATATTTAAAACCCATTTGTCCTGGGTAATGAGTTCCCAGTTCTTTGCACGAAGAGCAATCTTTCCCCCCAAAGGGGGCAATCAGTTGAGAAGTGCTTGGAAATTTTAAAAAGAAGTCACTGAGACAGTTTACCATAGGGGATAGTTTTATTACTCACAGATTTGGAAGTGGAGGCTCCCCACTGCTTGGTCCTGTGCGTACCCTGGGACTGAAGCCTGGGAGCTCTGCTGGATCTGGGTTTGGACTGAGAAGGTCTGGAAGAGGCAGGAAAGAGCCAATTCTTGGAAGGCCAATGCCTACTAAACCTTGGAGGTTGTACTTGTAAAAAATCTTTAACAGTTTGCATAGATATAGCTTTTTCCACCATCTTTTTAAGAACTTCTGCCTTGTTGCCAAACAGGCAGTCCTGATTTAAGGGAGCATCCAGTAATTTTGCTTTAGCATGATCTGGCAAGGATTGCTCCTTAAGCCAAGCATGCCTTCTAAGTACAGACCCAGTCATAGCAGCCCTGCAAGATGCCTCTAGTGAATCTAAACCACATTGCAAAGTATGCTTTCCAACTTGTTCAGCTAAGTAAAGTAAATCCTGTAAATCCTTATTTTCAGCACAATCAAGAATCAACATAACTTTCTGTTTAAGCAATCCAATAATATGCTGCTGCTACTTTAACATATGAAACTGGCAATTCAAGGCCCTAATGGCCAAAGTTGCAGAAGTGTATACCTTCTTACCCCATCTATGCAGCGCCCCGGAATCTCTATCAGAGGGGGTAGTATTTTTGGCAGTAGTAGCTTTAATGCCCTTGGGTCCCTGGGAAATGGTCTCAGGATCTGCAGTAGGATTTTTTAAAAAGGAACTTGTGAGAGTCAGGGACCCTGTAATATCTATCAGGTTTTCTGGGAGCAGGAGGTAAAGAATCAGAGGCCAAGCTAGATTCCGTAAAGGCATCAACAATGTCTAGTACAGGAGAGGTATGGCTAAAGGCCTGCGTTGGGGCAGGAGTAAGAAATCCCTAAACCTCTTTTTAGAATCAGAGAAATCCTGACTTTCCCAACAAAAATGCTCCCTGAGAGTAAGCAAGGTTTCACCAAAAGAGAAATCCTCTTGGGGGAGGCAGAGGGAATAGAGTCCTCAGCATCAAAATCCTCATAAGTAGATAAGGGTAAATCTTAGTCATCAGGAGAAACAGAAAAGTCAGAATCCTGGTCAGAAGTATCATAAGCAAACTCAGTCCTAGGTCTCAGAGGGGGAAGGCTGGCTTCCCCTGATTAAAGTAATAAGGTCTTCAGCCATTCTTATCATTTTTTTGGCATAGAGGCCTGACCATGCTATTTGGGTGTCAAGTTTTCTAGGCATGGTTCACGTTTTAGGCCTTGAAGAAGAAGATGGCATTGGTTTAATACTCAAGTCAGTAGGCCTGAATACACCCTCAGAGGCCAGTGCCTGCACAGTGGCACCAGACCTATCCAAGGTAGAGACATCCACAGGTTCCACAGTTGAAGCATCTTGCGGCATACCGGACTCCGAATGGGTCTCAGTAGAGGCCTGCGAATCTGAAGTAGCAGGTATCAGGGGCTGCAAAAGCACCTCGCTGAGTACCAGCGAACTGGCGACTGGCTTAGGAGAAACGTCGTTGGCAGCTTTGGACCTAGGCGGCCTGTCTCTGTCTTTATCTTTGCGTTTTTTCAGAATGTCGGTATTTGGCTGGCTTACCGAAGACATATCCGGAAAATTGACCATAGCACCAAAATATTTAGCAGCAAAAATATACCGATGAAGGATAGTTCGTGGTTTAAATAAGGCACAAAACTAACAGCGAGGTACGTCATGGTCAGGGCCTAGGCAAGGAATACAGTACGAATGAAAATCTTTATGAGGTATTTGCTTTCCACAAGTAATGCAATTATATACTTTTACTGACATTGGTTTAGAGCAAGAAAAAGTTTCCCCAACGGGGTACTTAGCTTTTAGTTGAAGACTTTGTTTATGAAACTCAAAAATGAAAATTTCAGGAGTCGGCCGACCGGCACTTGCGAACTGCTTCTGCTTCGGGCACCGCATGGCAAGAAAGACTGACGTAATGGTGTCGACTGCATGTTTTACATGCCTGAAGACCTGACGTCACGAAAGAAGGGAGAGCAGTTGACGCAGGACCCAAGACCTTGTTAATCTGGCCGACTGAGGGTTACTGTAAGCAGATAACCCAAATGTGATGACTGCAACAGTGAAACACGAAGAACACTGGGTTTAACATAGCGAGACAGCTTTAAAAAAAGCAACGGAGAAAGGAAGATCTCCATTGCTTTTTTTAAAGCTGTCTCGCTATGTTAAACTCCTTTAACATAGCGAGACATTTTCTAAAAAGCAACAGAGATCTTGCTTTCTCCGTTGCTTCCACACAGCACTGATGTACTGTGTAAGCATATGCATGCGCAGTACATCAGAACTGCCGCATAATACCAGACAGCTGAGGAAGGGCAGCACGGACGCATTATACAATGCCATTATTTAAGAAAAGTAAGTTTTTTTTTTCTTAAATAATGTCATTGTATAATAGCAATAACCCACTTCTGGGTGTGGGTAAAGCTGGATTTACCCACGGTTGTCTTTGTTTGGCCACTTGGGCTTCGCCCTCGTGACCAAACGATACCAACAGTTGGTGAATCCAGCATTACCCACACCCAGGTGTGGGTTATTGCTTAAATATATTTAAACCTATCTTTGTGGCTATTTGTGAGACATATTTAAGTTCTTAGAGAACTTGCACATCTATTTGGTGACACTGTGCAGGTCACTCCTAAAAGCCTTGCTCTTGGTCAAACTACCATTTGGATTAATAGTAACATTACACAGTAGGACTGAACACCCTTTGTTAACAGGCCTTAAAGTAGATGAAAAGGACTGACTGATGGCAGGCAAAACTACCTTATAGTCTGGGAAGAAGGGGGCACAGCTAGTAAATCTGTGCCAGCCTTTTCCAGGTGTGTGTGTATAAATCAAACCTTAAAGTGTGGGTGTGTCGGCTACTTAGGCAGGGACACAAAGGACTGGTTGGACAGAGCGGGTGCTGGACGTCTTGGCTTGGTCACTCAGCTGAGATCTCACAACTCTACAGCTGTCCCAGTGGGGAGTCTTATTGGGGATCTGGAGAAAGAGGGAGAAACCAGCCCCAGACTGACTGTAGTCTCTGTGTGCTCTTAAGGGAAATTGCACTTTACTGTGTGTGTACTTGTCATCCTCCCAGTGTGCACGTTCCCCACTGTTGCCAGTGGTGAGGACTGAGGCTCCTTGTTTACTAGGCCAGTGCTGGGGCAACACATTAACCGAATTGTATGGGATATGTGTAAGTCAAATCTCAGTCTATTATCAATTGTAACTCCTAGTAGTTTTATGGAAGTGTCAGAGGTAATTTTTGCATTATTAGAAGCAGTAATCCAGAAGATGGATGGGGGTATGAGGGTCGGGTAGGATGAAAAAAAGTACAGCTGTGTACACGTACCATAAATGTAGATGTTCAAGTGTATTCACTGTTACAGTCATTACATTTGTGTAATCTGCTGGCAGGTTGCCCTCAGTCGGCCTTATTAACAAAGTCTTTGGTTCTGCGTCGGTTGCTGTCCCTTCTTCCATGACGTCAGGTTGTCAGGGGTATAAAACATGCAGCCGACGCCATTATATCAGTTTTTCTTGCCCCAGATGTCAGGTGCCCCCCAAATGGGGAGCAAAATATGTAAATCATTTTAAACACAAAAATATATACCTCCAAACAAAAGCAAATACACCAAAAAGGCTTTTAAGTGTAGAAAAATAAAGGAGAGGCATAGTAAGAGAAAAAACGGGGCTGGAGGGAGGTTAACCAGGACTGCAACAGTGAATACACTCAAACATCTACATTTATGGTAAGTGTACACAATTGTACTATGTTCTTCATGTTTCACGGTTGCAGTAATTACATTTGGGTAGATTCCCAAAGCTAAAGTTGGGAGGATGGATTTATACAGTATTAGGACCGGCTCTAAGGCCCTGCAAAACAGCAGTGGCAAAGCCAGCTCTGAATTTAGAGAAAACTGCTAAGTGATAGTGCTTGGTGAAAGTATGAACTGAACTCCAGGTAGCAACTTCTAGAATATCCCTGGTAGCAACACCTCTGAGAAGGGCTGTAGAAGTAGATGCAGCCCTGGTGGAATGGGATCTGATCCCCTGGGTGACAGGTTTTCCATGGTGCTTATAGCAGAAATTAATGCAAAGGCTTATCCATTTGGAAATGGTTTACTTTGAAATAGCCTTTCCCTCTGCCCCTGCAGCAAATGCTACGAGCAATTGTTCAGATTTTCTTCGAGATTTAGTCCTGTCCAAGTAAAATCTAAGTTGTCTGTGTACATCTAATGAATGCAGAATCCACTCCCCTTTGTTCTGCGGATTGGGAAAGAAAGTTGGCAAATGAATGGACTGACTAAGAGCCACACTGGATACCACCTTGGGCATGAAGGATGGGTTGGTCCTGAGTGACAGCCTGTCCGCATGAAAGATGATGAAAGGTTCCACTGCCATAACGGCCTGTAATTCAGAAATCCTTCTAGCCGAAGTGAGTGCTAAAAGGAAGGCTGTTTTCCAGGAAAAGAATTTTAAGTCTGCATTAGCAGCTGGCTCCAAAGGAGGTAGAGTGAGTTTTTCCAATACAAAGTTAAGGTCCCAAGCAGGGGTTGGAGCTCTCGTGGACGGCCTTAAGTTTTTGGCCCCTCTGAGATACTGCTTTAACAGAGGATGAGAGAAGGGGGTGGGTCTGTGTTGTAATGAGCTGAAATGGCTGAGGCATGGATTTTTATGGAAGAAAAAGATAGGCCCTTGTGAAGCATCTCAGTTAAGTATTGCAAAATCTGAGGTAAATTGGGCACTGCTGTGGTCATCCCTTGAGATTGATTCCCAGCACAGAATCTTTTCCATTTGTCAGCATAAGAGTTTCTGGTACTAGGTCTTCCCGCCTCCAAAATGACATCCATCACAGGTTTGCTGAGGGATGCTAAGGGGGAATTTAAGTGATTAGCCAAGCTGCAAGATTCAATGTTTGGAGCTGAGGGTGCAGAATGTGGTTGTTCTGCTGAGACAGTAAGGAAGGTGTCTGAGGCAGGTGCCATGGAGAAAGTTGTGACAGACTGCGTAGGAGTGGGTACCAGTGTTGGCGAGGCCAGTCTGGAGCAAGCAAAATCATCTTTGGTTTGTCCTGTTTGACTTTTAGTAGAACTTTGGAGAGCAAAGGCAGAGGGGAAAAAGCATAGACTGATAAGTTTTCCAAGCTGAAGGACAGAACATCCACTTTCCAGGCTTTTTTGTGAGGAGTTCTTGTGCAAAATTTGTCCAACTGGTAGTTCTGGGGTGAGGCAAAGAGATCTATGTCTGGGCTCCCCCATTTGGGTGTCAACTTGTTGAAAATCTGTGGTTCCAGTTTCCATTTGTGTGGGTCCATGAGATTTCTGCTTAAATTGTCTGCCAAAATATTCAGCTTTCCTGACAGGAATTGGGCTTGTAGTTGTACTTGATAGCTCAAGGCCATGTTCCACAATGCTGTAGCTTGTCTGCAGAGGGGGTAGGAATGTGTACTCCCCCTGCTTGTTTATGTACCACATAACTGTGGTGTTGTCCGTCTTTACCATTAGTTGCCCTGGATGAAGGTAGTCCTTGAAGGCCGTCAGTGCTTTCTGTACAGCTAGCATTTCTTTGATTGATATGAAGGTGCATTTGATTCGAGCTCCATTTGCCCTGAATGCACTTCCCTGTCAGATGAGCACCCCCATGCATAATCTGATGCGTCTGTAATTAGGGTTTGGGCGGCAGGGGTTGGTGTGAATGGCAGTCCCTTGTTTTGGTGGCAGGCCTCTGCCCACCATAGGAACTCTAGTTGCAGGCAAGGTATGATAGGAATCATTGTTTCCAAGCTGTGAGAATGTTGACTCCATAAACTTTTTAAGTACCACTGAAGTTTCCTCATACGCAGTCTTGCATATGGAATTAGAAGAATGCATGAGGCTATGAACCCCAAGGCTTGCAGTATTTGTCTTGCTGATAAGCAGGGTTTTTGTGGCCACCTGTTTGAAGTAAGTCACCAACTGAATTTGCTTTTCTGGCATAAAGTAAGCCATCCGGGCAGTTGTATTCAAGCTTGCACCCAGGAATGTTATTTTTTGAGAGGGTACTAGTTGTGATTTCTTTTTGTTTATGGTGTACCCTAGACAAGTTAGAACCCTTTTTACAAATGCCAGATGTTTTCTTGTTTTCTGTCTGAATTAGACAATCGTCCGGGTATGGATATATCTGAATATTTCTTTGCCTGCAAAATGCAATTACTGGAGCCAGGCACTTTGTAAAGACCCTGGGCGCAGTAGATAAGCCAAAGGGCTGTGCAGAGAACTGATAATGCAAAAAGCCTGCTTTGAAGCGGAGGTATCTTCTGCAAGATTCTCTGATTGGGATATGCAGGTATGCCTCTTTTAGATCTAGAGTTGCCAACTAGGCATCTTTGCCTAGCATAGGAAGTAACTGGTGAAGAGTCAGCATCTTGAATTATGGAATGCCCAGGAAAGTGTTTAGAGTAGATAAGCCCAGAACTGGACGCCATGATTTGTCTTTTCTGGGTACCAGGAAAAGTCTGGAATATAAACCTTGTCCCTTTTCCTCTTCTGGTACTAGTTGAATAGCCCCCATGTTTAGGAGGGAAAGTACTTGTTTCTGAGCCTCTGCCCACTGATTTGGGGGCAGGTCTGGCCATCCGCTTGGAGTTAGCAATGTGTGGAAATGAAATCTGTATCCCTGGGACACTACATTTAAAACCCATTTGTCCTGGGTTATAAGTTGCCTATTTTTTTGCATGAAGTGCCAGTTTTCCCCCCAAAGGGGCAGCTAAGTGATTGGTAATTCTAAAGGAAAGTCATTGAGACTGTTTACCATAGGGAGATGTCTTGTTGTTTCCAGATTTGGAAGAGGAGGCACCCCATTGCTTAGTTCTGAAAGTCCCTTGGGACTGAAACTTGGTGATTTTGGCATGTCCGAGTCTGGCTTGAGTGGTTCTGGAAGGAACTGGAAAGGCCCAAATCTTAGTAGGCCAGTGCCTACTATATCTTGGAGGTTGTACTTGTAAGAAATCTTTCACAGTCTGCATAGATTTAGCCTCATCTTCCACCTTTTTTAGAACTTCTTCAGCCTTATTGCCAGACGGTCCTGCTGCAAAGGAGCATCCAACAATTTTGCTTTAACATGATCAGGCAGAGATTGCTCCTTAAACCAAGCATGCCTTCTAAACACAGACCCAGTAACGGCAGCCCTGCACGAGGCCTCCAAAGAATCAAAACCACATTGCAAAGTATGTTTTCCAACTTGTTCAGCTGAATGCAATAAATCCTGTAAATCTTTATTTTCCACACAGTCAGAAATCAACATAATTTTCTGTTTAAGCAGTCCCGTGATATGCTGCTGATATTTTAGCATATGAAATTGACAGTTTAAAGCCCTGATTGCCAAGGTTGCAGAAGTATAAACCTTTTTTCCCCATCTATCCAGCGCCCTGGAGTCTCTATCTGAAGGGGTAGGATTTTTAGCAGAAGCCTTAATGCCCTTGGGCCCCTGAGAAATGGTTTTAGGGTCCGCAACAGGATTTTTGAAAAGGAATTTGTGGGAATCAGGAACCCTGTAGTATCTGTCTGGCTTACAAGGGGCCGGAGTCAGAGAATCAGGGGCTATACTGGATTCTGAAAATACATCATCAACAATGTCTAGTACAAGAGGTATAGCCAAAGGCCTACACTGAGGAAGAAGAAAATCCCTAAGCCTCTTTTTGGATTCAGAAAAATCCTGACTTTCCCAGTGGAAATGTTCCCTTAAGGTATGTAAAGTTTCCTCAAAAGAAAAATCCTCAGGGGGAGAAGCAGAAGGAATGGAATCCTCTGCATAGGTATAGACACATCCTGTTCATTAGAAGAGTCAGAAGAAATAGAATCCTGCTCAGAAGATTCATAGTCAAATTCAGCCCTAGGCCTCTTTGAAGGTTGGGGTTGGCTACCCCTGATTAGAGTAATTAAATCTTCAGCCATTTTGATCATTTATTTTTTAGGCATAGGGGCCTGCACATGTGGCCTAGGCATCGGTTTGTTAGACATAGATCGAGATTTTGGCCTCAATATTGAAGATGGCGTTGGTTTAATATACAAATCTGTAGGCGTGAATACACTCTCAGAAGCCGGTGTCTGCACAGTGACTCCAGACCCATCCAAGGTAGAGACATCCGCGGGTTCCATAATTGAAGCATCTCGCGGCATACCGGACTCAGAATGGGTCTCAGTAGAGGCCTGCGAATCTGAAGTAGCGGTTATCAGGGGCTGGGAAAGCGCCGGAGTACTGGCGAACTGGCGACTGGCTTAGGAGAAGCGTTGTTGGCAGTTTTGGACCTCAACGGCCTGTCTCTGTCTTTTTCTTTGCATTTTTTTAAGTATTCCGGTAGTCAGATTGCTAACAGACATCATTACTGGATAATTAAACCGTGGTCCAAAATATTTAGAAGCAAAAATGTACCGACGATGGACAGTGTATTGATTAAATAAAGCACAGCACCGACAGCAAGGTATGTCGTGGTCAGGGCCTAGGCAAGGAATACAGTACAAGTGAAAATCCTTATGAGGTATTTGCTTCCCACAAGTAATGCAATTATTAACTTTTACTGACATCGGTAAGGAGCAAGAGAAGTTTCCCCAATGGGGTACTTCGCTTTTTAGTTGAAGACTTCGGTTCTGAAACTCGAAAAATGAAAATTTCAGGAGTCGGTCGACCGGCACTTGCAAACTGCTTTTGCTTCGGGCACCGTGCGGCAAGAAAGATTGATGAAACGGCATCAGCTGCATGTTTTATACCCCTAATGACCTGATGTCATGGAAGAAGGGACAGCAACCGACGCAGGACCCAAGACTTTGTTAATCAGGCCGACTGAGGGCAACCTGCCAGCAGATTACCTAAATGTAATGACTGCAACAGTGAAACACGAAGAACATATATCAGATTGGTTTTGCTGGGGTTAAGTATACGTTGAGGGTTAGACAGCCATGTTTCAGTTTGAGTGAATGACTTATGAGTTATATTTTGGAACTGTTGTATGTTAGATGCTGCACATACAAGGGTGAAATTGTCTGCTTATTGTATTATGGAAGCGTGTGGGGTGGCAGTATTAAGGTCATTGAAAAGAAGAGGACCACGAATGGAAACATGTGGGACTCCCAGTGTGATAGTCAATATGGAGACAGGTCTTACCACTTCACTGCCTGCTGTCAGCCTGTTTGGAAACTCTGGAACCAGGAAAGAGTTGTGAGGATGAGCTTGAGGTTTTAGAGAAGTGTTAGGAGTTTGTGGTGGCAATGGTATCAAAGGCTTTAGACATATCAAGAAAGACAGACAAAACTATTTTCCTTTTACTTCCAAATTGGTTTATATAGTGTTGGTAAAGCTGAGGAGTGCTGCAGTGGTACTGTGGAAGAGTCTGAAGCCATGTTGGGATTTGGTTAATAGATTATTGCTAGTGAGATGCTGGAGGAGTTGAGAATGTATACACCTTTCTAAGAGTTTACATAGTAGAGACAGAATTGCAAATGGGTCTACAGTTTGCAAGTTTGGTTGAAATTCCACCTTTACGCTGGGGTATAATGTATAAGAATTTCCAGATTAATGGGACATATTGTTATGCAATAGATTGATTAATCAGTATTGATACAGGGTATGAAATGGATTCAGCTGTAAATTTTAAATATTCAGATGGTAAATTATCTGCTGCTATTGTGGTAGGATTAAGTTGTCTTAGTAGTCTTTCTATGGTTTTGGTGGGGATGGGTCAAAATGAAAAAAGTTCACTTTTATTGCTAGTTGTCTTAGGCGATGGCGTTGGGTATTGTTGGTTGTTTTTGGTTAGTGATAGAATACTTTCTGTAAAATATTTGTTAAACTGTTCTGCAATAGACCCTGAGCTGTTTGGGGGGGGGGTGGAGGGGTGGCGATGTAGTTTGTCCTGGATGTAGGATATTTTTGATAGTGGTCCAGATTTTTTGTGGGTTTCTTTGATATTTAAATTGTATGTTAGTACAGTCATTTTTTTTGTCTAGTCTGATTTGGTGTTTTGCCTTATTCCTGATTTGTTGATACGCTAAGCGATTATGTTGAGTTTTGCTGGTTTGTCACATGGCCCACACTTTGTCTCTTAGCTTAAGGAGGGTTCTTGTTTCTCTAGTCAACAATGGGGCATAGTTTGCCTTTATTCAGATTTTTCAGGGAGGTGCCAATCTGCTGAGAAAGTTAAGGAAAGTAGTAAAGTATTCCATACCAGTGCCCAAGGATAAACACCCAAGAGGAGACCAAGTGTATGTTTTCAGGGTATGTATCAGATCTTGGGGGCTAAAATTTTTCTTGTTGTGAATTTGGCAATAAATGGTATGTTTAGTAGGGTTGGTGTGTTGCCTGAGGAGATAAGTAGGTATGTGGTCACAAAGGCTGTCAGGTAAAAAGCCTGTGATTTGATAGTGGGAGGGTTTGTTTGTCAGGGTCCAGTCTAGGATAGACTGTTAGTTTTTTTTTTTGGTCTATTCTAGTGGGAGTTTGGATTACCTGTGTAAAGCCAGAAAGACTGATATGGTTGCTGGGGTTTTCCAAGTTGTATGTCATCCAGTCGATGTTGAAATCGCCCATAATGATGGTTTCGTGGTTAATTTCATGTGAAATACATTTTAGGATGTGCTCTCCTGTGGGAACATTATTTCCTGGTGGAATATCTATGCCCAATATAATTACATTCTTGTTGGGGTTGATGTGTAACTTGGCTACTAGCATCTTGGTAATGTTAAAAATAGTTATGTTTAGCTCTACTGGGCATATTATGAGGGAATCCTTGAATACTACAGCAACACCTACATCTTTTCTCTCTTTTCTATGTGACCCAAGTATATTATTTGATAAAACCACCAACAAACAATTAAATTCACCAAATAAAGAAAACAAAACAAAAAACGAGCAATGCAGTTGCTGGTGTTGCTTTTATTCCATACATTACATCAAATCCCGTACCTTGGCATTTTGCCTTCAAAGGATAATACCCAACAAGTGAACCTGCTATTCATATCCAGTGCCCCCCCTGCTGACTTGATTAAATGAGCACAGCCATTATAACTGAACATTCAACATTCATAAAACTTGCTGTAATGTTTTGTAAAATTATATAACATCCTAATAAATGTTCAATATTATTGCAAAAATTACAATATTACAGCCTTGTGAAAAGCTGAACGCCGCCTTATACTTACATCAAGATTGAGCCCTCTAGGGTGCAGCATTCTGAAGTTCAAAATCATTTGACTTTCCAAGTCCAACAATTTGGATACAAAATTCCCCCCTCTATGCGCAATAGGCTGGCCCAACACACAAAAAATAGAAGTTTTATCAGACCCACCATGTGCAGAATGAAAATGTTCAGCAACAGGATTACTCATGTTATTTTCGTACATCTCCGAAATGCTCCCAACACGCTCACTTTCACCATTCTTTTCATCTGTCCGATATACCATTTAAAATTACTACATTCACATCCCAAAATGTACACCACCCCATAAGGGCAACAGTTTTGTTTTACAAGTATATTATAGCCAGCAGGAGTGACTTCGTTGTTTGCAATGTGTGCTTTTAAACAACTCTCTGTTAGAATGGCTATATCTGGAGAGTAAAGACAGAGGGCAGCATGAAGTTCATGACCCTTATTAACAATGCTTCTGAGATTTAAGTTTAAGTACCAGGTCAGAACCTTTCCTAGGTATACTGGATATATTTTGTATATTAGTGGGATTTGAGAGACAGTGGGAAGGACCTGGGTTAAGGTGGATATCACCACTTACTGTTAGTTTGTTTACTGTGTGTATGAGTTTGGTACAGTCTGAATATGTGTTTGTGGTACCTGAGTGACAGTTGTTTTTTTAGGTTGGAGTATATTATAATTCACTTAGTATAAGATATTGGTCTCGAATACAGCAGGAGAAATTTCTAAAAGAGTTGCTTGTTTTTGATGGGAATAAATGGAGTTTTGTAGTTGGCTAGGGTTGGGGCTAACTGAACATGGTAAGTTGTGAGATGGGCAGTTACTGTAATAATTACTAGTAGTATGGCAGTATACCCTTAATAAAGTGTAGGAGCAAATTACACAGGAAAAATAGGAGCTGTGAAAACAATACATACAGGTGGGGAATGGGGTTTAAAAGAAGGCAGGATTTGAATGAGCTATATAAGGTCTGACTGACAATGATTGGGTAGATTATAAGTGATGTATAATGTTTGCAACTAAAATTATGTCAATATGTTTTGTGATGTAAAATGCTTGCAACTACGACTATGTCAATATGGTTTATTTCCATTGATATAAATGTATGAATGCCTATGTTATAAGCGATAATTTCATAAAAATGTTTCTTGTTAAAAAAAGAAAAGAAACTGGAGTACCTAAGGAAAACCAATGCGAACATAGCGATGACACTCAGGGTTGCATTTAAGTGCAAATTTTCAAAGTCAAGGTTTTAAGACAGCAACTGGTACTCTCCAGCATATGTCCTGGACCTGTTTTATAACGATACAGCCCTTGGATCAGCAAAAATTTAAGTTGGAATAGAGGGAACAAATTAAAATTCCAATACTACAGTATCTTGGAGTAATCCCATTAGTATGAAGAAAAAAACACAAATTGAATAAAACGTATAGACATCCAAACCACTTACAAAAGTGAGATCACAACTTTGTCATCAACCAGTATGATGGCATTTTACACTCAGAACGACATCTTAAATTTCCAACATTGTCTATGCATCTTCCCACAATAACTACACTGCTACTACGTTTTCAATATTCCATCCTGTTTTCATTTTTTTCTCTCTTTTGTACAATATTCTAGCAATCATAAAAGAAAAACAATAATGAACTGTCAACATAATTATAAACATACCTCCTCCCTTTAAAATCTCCAGTGTTATAGAAACAAACATTCTTCAATCATACCATTCATCTTGGCACAACGGTGCTTACATGTCTGCCCTAAAAGCAAAAGACAAAGTCCAACCAACAAAGGATCCTAGCCTTTGCACACACCTAGCGTCACAGAAGGTGTCAAAGTTCATATGCACCACAACACAGCATACTGCTGACAGTTAGTCCTTAAAAACACTGCCAATAATCAGCAACAAGATAATGTATCAAAGTACAGTTGTGTAAAAGCTTACCATGACAAGCAGACATCCTTCTCTTCACTTTTGCAGTATTCATTACTAAAGGGATCCCCTGCCAAGGGAAACCTGACATCCAGCCAGTATACCAAAGCCTTAGGTTGTTACAGGGACATCGTACATCACACACATATGCTCCCAGCTTATGGCATAGAGGATTAAGGTGATGTACAGATCTCCATGCCCCAGGAGGAACAGCAGTCCAAAGAAAAATAGGAACATGTGCATTCAGTAAGGAAAAAAAGGGAGAAAAGAAAAAGGGGGAGGAGTGAGGGAGCAAATACTGCAAGAAAGAAGAGAAGGTCATCTACTGTTATGGGAAGATTTTACACAACTGGACTGTGTCCTTCCATATCACTGCTGCAGTATTCTTTACTAAATGCAGACTACCAAAGCTCAAGAGGAAATGTGGGAGGAGGAAAGCCCACAACCACCCTCCAGAAAACCATATAGGATAGCTCCTGGCAAACGTCTAATTTGTAATCCTTAGTGGAAGTATGGACAGAGGAATAAGAAGCAGCCTCAAGGATGAAACTGGTATCCAGTCCTTTGAAAAAAATGCAACAGAAGAAGTCACAGCCCTGGTAGAATGAGCCTTAAAAGAAGAAGAAAGGCTTTTCCCATGAGAAGAGTAACAATTAGAAATGGCCTTAGAGATTCAGGAAGAAATGGTTTGCTTAGAAAGTGCCAAATCTAAAGACCTACGATGAAAAGAAACAAAACATGGCTCAGATGTATGAATGGCTTTAGTCTTATCCAAATTATCTGAGTTGTCTATGCAAATCCAAGGTGTAAAGAACCTTCTGACTGGCACAGAGTGGAGAAGGGAAAAAATGAATAGACTGATTAACAGACAACTCATTAACTAGCCTGGGCATAAAAGAAGGATTAGTACGAAGACACACCCCATCCCTATGAAAAACTAAAAAAGGAAGAAGAGCCATAGGGGCTCTGAAGCTCAGACACATTTCTAGTACAACTAAGGGCCAAAAGAAGAACATGTCTTTCAAGTACAAAGCTGTAAAGAAGCTGAAGCTGCACGCTCAAAAGGAGCCCGAGTTAATTTTTCAAGAACCACAAAAATAAAACGAAAATCAATAAACAATAAATAAATAAATAAATAAGAAGGAAATGAGCCCCAGACCACTTCAATAGAGTTTGTTATTTAAGCGCTTTCATCTAAAGTAAAAAAAGACTTGAAAAGGTTGATCATCTAATAGTGTATTTAAAAGGGAGAAAAACAAAAAAATTGCTCAGGGACCAGAGTGAATATGAAAAGGGTACAGCATACCTCCCCACAATAAATACAAGTCTAATGTAGTGAGTAATGATGCAGATGAAAATACAGACAATTTTGTTAGCAACCAGACGGCCCCCTATTCTGAAAATGCTGACCCTTTAATACATCCCCCTCTGAAAAGGTCCGAGAGGCTGAGGAATCAGAGAGAAGGGAGACAGACAGAATATATGGCTGGAATGAACCAACGTCAGAGAGGATATCAAAAGAGTCAGAGGAGTGTGAGGGGAGGAAGAGGGAGAGGCAACTAAAACCACAACTGATTTTTGAGACAAATGTGTCTGACATTATTATGAACTTCTTCTTCTTCTTTCGGCTTTTTCCTGGTTAGGGGTCGCCACAGCGGATCATCTGTCCGCTCATGATTGGCAGTGGGGTTTTATGGTGTCGAGTTGCCAGCCCGGCGCCCAACCTTCCACAGAAGGGGCACACACGCACACACTCACACACTCACACCTAGGGCCAATTTAGTGTGTCCAATCCACCTACTGCATGTCTTTGGGATGTGGGAGAAAAACGGAGCACCCGGAGGAAACCCACGTGACCACAGGGAGGACATGCAGACTCTGCACAGAAGGCACCCCAGCCGAGACTCAAACCGGAGAACCTCTTGCTGTGAGGCGGCAACGCTAACCGCTGCACCACCGTGGCCGCCCACGTCTGACATTATTATGAATAAAAAATGTAATTTTTAATATTTAAAAGTATAGCAGTGAAGTCTTGACTGAAAGTTGTGCCAATTTATTTGAAAAAGGGTTATCTTTTGTCCCTGTTAAGAAAGCTAGGGTAGACGAAGTACTTATTAATTAGAAACTTTTTCTAGGAAGTTATATCTAGCTTTGTATTTTATCGGCCAGTATGTCTCCAGTGTAACTGATATTGGCTATAAAAAAACTCAGTACATTTAATCCTCCCTCTTCATCCAATGGGCTCTCTTTTTTGACAAAATACATGCGGTAGAAATCCGTAAGTTACTTGCTTTAAGACATGGAGATAATGTGGAGAATTGTAATTTAACTGGTGAAGAAGCAGTCTTTTTAAAGCAGATTTGTAGCATTGTTCACTTAAGGGTCATGAAACCTGATAAGGGAGGGGGGGTCTTGTTATCATGAGCAAAAACTATCAACAACAACATGTTCTTATTTACTGATACTTATGAAGAATCTAGTATAAATGAGATGAACATCTTATACCATAAAATAGATCGAATATTGGTACGATTTATTAATGAACAGATTTCCCCCTCTGACTATAGTTTTTTTTTACAGGTTATAAATCCTAGGACTCCTATGATGTTTGGAAGACCAAAAATACACAAGGACCTTAATGACCCACCTTTTAAACCTATTGTTGATGCAAAAGCCTCAAAAACGTTTTACAGCTAAATTCATAGATCATCAGACTTAAGAATTTGTTAGACAGACACCCCTCTTGTCTTAAAGATTCATGGGATTTCTTATCTAAGGTCTCCCATGATTTATACAGGGATGACCTCATTTTTGTAACCACTGATGTTCAAGATCTTTTTTCTATTATTCTCCACACTACAGGTATTGAATGGTTTTATCAATACTTGTGCAAAAACTCTAATTTTGACCACACTAAGGTCTTAACCTTAAGGACATTAATTGAGGTTGTGCTAGAAAATAACTGTATTGTGTTTGAACATCAATTATTTAGACAAATAGGGGCAGCTTGTGCCCCCAAATTGGCTAATATTGCGCTTGCCCATTGGGAGACCAATTACGTTTTTAATACCACCTACAGTAAAGTCTTGGTCTCTCTATGGATGACACCCTGATGACAATATTTTGGGCCGATACTCAACAAAGATTAGAGCCGTTTTCTGAATATCTCCACACCACCACTGATTTTTTTGAAGTTCACTATGGCTCCTTTGATGACCAGGTAAATTTAGATGTCACTATCTTTAAGAATAAATCCAAAGGGAAATTTGAGTCTACCATTTATAGAAAGCCAACATATTCTAACGCACTTCTACATTTCAAGAGCTGGCATCCTCTTCATCAGAAGAAATCAATAGTTAAGGGCCAGTGTGTTAGGCTGGCACAAATGGTGTCTGATGACATTGAATTTCAAAAACAATGTAATTTAGTAAAGTGCATACTGGATAAAAGTGGCTAGCCAGACTTATTTCTGGAGGATACATTTTGTGAGGTTCAAGCAAAAACAGCATCTGGTCATTTTGCCCCTTTACTGGGCTTGAGTAATAATTTTACATCCTCATTAAAAATTAATAAAAATATTAATAGTGACAATTTTAGGAAGGCATGTATTTTGACCTTCAACAAGGATTTTTTTCAACATAAAAGCTATTACTGAAAAAAACTGGAGTACTTTTTCGATCGATCCAGAACATATTAAAATTGTTGGCTATACCCCACTTGTTTCTATAGGAAGGATATTTCTTTTAAAAATTTTCTGTCAGGAAGGGACAACGTCAAAATGTGGTCATTGCACACAGTGCAAATATATTTATGTAACAAACGCTGTACAGCTGGTTAATTCTGGGGTGATAAGATTACACAAAAAATATTATTGCAGTGCAAAAGCTGTGGTGCATCTGGCCTTGTGCCTAGACTGTTCATGTTTTTATGTGGGTAAGACAAAATGCAGTTTTAACAGTAGAATTTATTAGCATTTCTATGATATACAGAAAAAAGATCTTAAGAATGCTTTACATAGACATACAAGTGAATTTAAACATTATTTTAAATTTTTAGCTAATGATCACGTTGGCCTTGGACAGAGGGGTGGATAAATAGATGATTGTCCTGAGTTAAAATAATTAAAATGGCAGCTTATGACTAATGCTACTCCAGGTTTAAATGACATGCTGTCTATTAGTATCATTTTAAAAGTAAAATCTGTCTTTGCGTTATAATACTGGTTTGTGCTTTTTGCAGCCTTAAAGTAACAATAAGAATATGACTGATATTTATCCTTATTCTTAGCATTAATTTTGTATTATACATTTATATTCTTTTATTTTTTATGATTCTTGTTCTGTGATGTTGTGTTTTTGTTAATTGGTTAATTTACTAAGGAAGATGATTAGCTATCCAATCAGGATGTTTCTCGGATGGTACTTAAACTGGTTTCATCTTTGAATTGTTATTCTGAAGTCTTTTTTACTTGAGATGAAAGCGCTTAATAATAAACTATCTACATGGTCCGGGGCATGTTTCCTAATTTACTTACTAATTTTTCAAGAACAAAATTAGGTCCCAGGAAGGAAGAACAGGCTTCCTGGGAGGCCTAACATGAAAGGACACCCTTAAGGAATCGTATGACGTCAAATCTAGAAGCCCTTAAAGGGGAAGTCAAAGGCAAATAAGCAGAAATAGCTGACAGGTGGGCTTTAACTGAAGAGTACGCCAATCCAGCATCGAGCAATTCACACAAAATAAAACAGAACCAAAGGAACTTCCACAGAAAGTGGATCCAGGTTACGAGCAAGACAAACAGAAAATCTCTTCCATTTGGATAAATAAGATTTCCTGGTAGTGGGTTTCCTGGCCTCCTGCAGAACCTGAAGCATGTCCTCAGAAAAAAGGTGCCTAAAAGGTATCAAAAACCCTATCACCCACAGTATTAATTGAAGAGTGAACAAGTGGGTATGGATGAGAGACCCTTTGTCTTGTGTGAGTAGATCCACCCTCTGATGTAATTTGTGATGATTGCCATTGGCTAAGTGCAGAAAAATAAGAATGAAACAATGCTGTCTGGGCTAAAAGGGAGTCACACAAGAATTTGGAAGAAATGTGTTCTATCTTGAATAAGACCCTTGATATGAGAGAAAGGGGAGGGAAGGAATAAAGAAACATACCCCTTCCAAGAGAAAGATAAGGCATCCATCTGCCAAGCCAGAGGACATGGGACTATGGTGCAAAAGAGAGGAAGTTGTCTGTTCAAAGCAGAGGCAAAAAGATCTACCTGAAAAGTACCCCACTGGTGGACAATGCCCAGAAACACTTCTGTGAAGCATCCATTTACGAGTCTGTTATGGACCTGCTCAGAGAGTTGGACACAAAGTTCTGATCTGAAGGAATATAAACAGCTTGTACAGTCACCTGAAACTGGACAGCCAAATCCCAAACCTGAAGAACTAGTCTGCACAAGAGGTAAGACCATGTCCCCCTTGCTTGTTGATGTACCACATCACTGTGGTATTGTCTACAAATATTTCAGGGGCCCTGGAAGGAATAAAGAATGAAAGGCCTGAAGGGCCAGAAGAAGAGCTTTAATCTTTTTTATGTTGATATGGTCCTTTTGGCTAGGAGACCAGAGGCCCTAAACCCTACAAGAGCCAAAGGAAGCTCCCAACCTTGCATTTGAGGCATCTGGAATAGTTTCTGAGCAGGGACTGAAGGATGAAAAGGAAGCATTGGGTTGAGGGACAGTTGATGAATCCACCACTGAAGCTCTAACTTGAAGCATGGAAGAAGAGGAACTAGAAAGACCAAAGGCTGGGAACGCTGAAGCCAGACTGACTTTAGGAAACAATGTAGCTTTCTCATATGAAGCCTGGTGAGAGGAAGCATAGGAATGGTGGAAGCCATGAATCCCAGAGCCCTCAGAAACTCCCTGGCCATAATCAAGACCAGAGGGAAAAGGGAATGAAAGAAAACAATCAGAGTCAAAGCCTTGAGAGGAGGCAGGGAAGCCAGGATAGGAATAGTCTTCAGCCTGCCCCCAAGAAAAATGTGATCCTGAGATGAAGTCAGGAAGGATTTTTGGAAATTTACTGTAGACCCTAGGTTTTGCAGCAGATACATAGCATAGTGATGATGCTGAAGCAATGTCTCCAGGGAGGAAGCCTGAATGAGCAGATCATCCAGATAAGGAAACATGTAGCGGGTATCAGGGGCTGCGAAAGCATCTCACTGAGTACTGGCGAACTGGTGACTGGCTTAAGAGAAGCTTTGTCATCGGTTTTGGACCTCAGCTGTGTCTCTCTCCTTTTCTTTGCGTATTTTATGTACTCCAGTAGTCGGATTGCTATCAGACAACATTTCTGGGTAGTTAAATCTGTTTCCAAAATACTTTGAGGCAAAAATATACCGACGCTTAATAGTGCGTTGGTTAAATCTAGCACAAAACCGACAGCCTGGCACGTTGTGATCAGGGCCTAGGCAAAGAATACAGTATAAATGGAAATTCTTATGAGGTATTTGCTTCCTACAAGTAATACAATTATTAACTTTTTCTGACATCGGTATGGAGCAAGAAAAAAGTTTCCCCAACGGGGTACTTAGCTTTAGTGAAGTCTTCGGTTCTGAAACTCAAACTCGAATATTTCAGGAATCGGCCGACCGGCACTTGTGAAATGCTTCTGCTATAGGCACCGCTCGGCAAGAAAGAGTAAAGAAAATGATGTCGGCTGCATGTTTTATACCCCTGACGACCTGACATCATGGAAGAGGAGACAGCAACCGACGCAGGACCCAAGACTTTGGAATTCAGGCCGACTGAGGGCAACCTGCCAGCAGATTACCCAAATGTAATGACTGCAACAGTGAAACACGAACTTCTGTTTGGATGGTTCATGGAGACAAAAGGCTCTGAAGAACATCCAGAAAAAAGGCAGCTGTTCCTGAGGAGGTCAAGAAATACCCAAAATGGGGGGAAGGGATGTCCAAACCATGCAACATCCCTGATGAATGATGGAAGGAACTCAAGAATCCTGAGTGATCCTTAACCAACTGGAAAAGGATAGGGAAAGGCGAATAGATACACTAACTTGGTTTAGAATGCAGGAAAAAAGACAGAATCTGGCTTTTATGGAAAAGGAGGCTTCTGAGCTGTTGGAGTCTGACTAGACTTATCAACAGGAGCTCTTCCAGTACCCTTCTTACCTTTGGGAGGAGGGTGAGACTGTCTATGCACAAAGGCAAACTTGACAGGATAATTCCTCTGAAATATGGGAACAGGGGAAGCAAAAATATCTTAACTTCCAGCACAGCCTTACCATTTTCCTGAAGAGAATTAAAAAGCTCAGCAGCTGCAGAACCAGAGATTTTTATTATCAAGAGGAGCCATCCATCAGCTTGGTCTTAATATCAGACAGAGGCTGAAGGTGAAACCAGTAGTACTTCCTCAACACAGAACCAAAAACAGCAGCTCCAGAAGAGGCATCAGCTGCATCATAACTACATTTAATGGAATAGCAAGCTACCTGAGAAGAGGACTCCAACAGCCAAAGCCGAAAGCCTTCCCCTCAGAATCAGGAAAATCTGAAACAACCTGAAAAGTAAGACAGAGAAGGGCCATATCATACCTGGTCATATGGGTCTGGTAATTCACAGCCCTAAATGCCAGAGTAGCAGCAGTATATACCTTCTTACCCAATCTTTCCATGGCTCTGTAGTCCTTGTCAGTGGGAAGCAAGTTAGAAGAAGGTAAAACCTTGGAGGGCTTATCAAAAGAAACTGAACAACAGAAGCTCTGGCAGAGGGATACTTGTAAAGAAGTTTACAATCATCAGGCACCTTATAAAACCTATCAGTTTTTCTAGGAGCAGGGGGCTGGGAATTAGGAGTCTGAAAAGCTGCGGAAAAAGTATATAATAAAGCAGCTCGAACAGGAGGGACAGCACAGGGCGTAGGAGACTCCATCTGAAGGAGGTCATAATACCTCTTCTTAATATCAGAAACCTGGGTAGAGTCCCATTTGAAAAGCTTCATCACAAGGGAAACAGTATCCCCAAAGGAAATCTCCTCAAGAGGAGAGTCTGGTCTAATAGAGTCCTCTTCCTCAGAGCCATAGTCCAGAGAAAAGAAAATCTGGGAGGAATAGGCCAAAGATTCTTCATCAGAATATTCTTCCTCATCAGAAGAATCAGGCCTCTTAAGGAGAGTAGAAAACCAAATGGGGAGGAGGAAAATAAATTCCCTGATGGGGCTTCAAAGCCACAAGAACATTAAACAGTTCTGTGTGAAATCCTGCCATTCATGCTGAGGATCCTTATGAGCAGGAGAAATATGTTTAGTCTTCTGCTTCACTTTCAAAAGGACATCAACCCTAAATATCTCAGGCAGTTTGGATCCCTGCTAACAATCAGCATTGTGGGAATCTCCTCCCTAACAAGAATTTGCAGAACACCCCTAGGCCCTTCAGATATAATCAGCTGTGGTTCCCCTGAACATCCAAAATGGACATTTGCAGAGCCTCTGAGGACATGTGAGAAACTGGGTCCATGCCATTCTCCAAAGCAATCATGGCAGAGGAATTTAACTAAAGAACCAAGTGATCCTCTGGGCTTCCACGATTCTCAAGAGAGGAGTCCAGTTGAGGCAGTACAGCAGAAGAAACTGACCAAACTTTCCTGGCCTTATTAGCACATGGCGGACCCTCAGGGCAGGAAGATTCTGCCACTGTACCGAGTCAGCAACTTAAGGTGGTGGTTCTCTAGGTAAATAGCTAAAGAGGAGAGATGACTACACAAAAATTTTGGGACAATCCCTTGGCAAATAGGACAAAATGTATGGTCATGGGAAGCATCTAAGCAAAACAGTGCTCATGACGGTCCTTATGGAGAATCTACTAGATAGCGAGAGCGAAAAGCCACCAGCCGGATTTAAAATATGAATTATTTTATTTGAAACAACAAACTTGCAACTAGACAGACTAACATTAACAATCGAATAATTTCACCTAAACGAACAATAAAAATAAGTGCTTTCGTTTAAAAAGTTTTAAACTTCATCAATCAATTAAATTACATCACTTCCTTATAGAAGCTTCTCTTTTTTCAAAAAATCCCGCTCACATGACTCATATAAAACGAGCATGCCCAGTAGTGAAAAAATGACTGTTTGGAAATGTTTTACCTTCCCTCATATTTACATTAATAGAAGTTCTTATATTACAATAAAATTTATAATTTAAACTTCCTATAAGCATTTGCCCATATACGGGATAGCTGATACCATTAATGTGTAACATTAAATAAATTATTTTAAATCTTTATTTCAATAATACGAACAATGAAAATTATAAATAAATATAAAATCTATGTAAAAATAACATATCAGCCTACTTGAAAATAGAAACTCAATTAAAATACACCACTATATAATTTATATTTTAAAACTTTATTAAATTACTTAATACTATACAAAAATATATACAGTTTAAAAAAAAAAAAATATATATATATATATATATATATATATATATATATATATATATATATATATAAAAATGTTTGTTAAAAAGTTTTTCACCATTCAAAAATTGCATAAAAAATTTTAGAATTATATATATGTATATATTAAATATATCTCGACCATTTCCATTAATTTTCATCCATTAACTAGTAAATCCCCACCGATTCTAATTAATATATATACAACAGCAAATTAAACTACAAGCAGACACATGGCCTGGTATTAATGAAAGAAGTACTATAGCACCAATACTTAAATTAAAGGCATTAAATAGAAAGAAAATTAAAGATTAAATAGTGTATTCTAAGTATTAATTTTATGTTTAATTTTTATAATAAATATTTATAAAATTTCATATTTAATCTTTATATTTGATATTTAGATCTTATATAAAGTGCAATAAGCATAAACTGATTTTTCTCTATATATAAATATTACAAACTTTTTTAAATATGAGTATCATAAACTTTAATGTTGTTAGTTAATATCAGGAATAATTATATATATTAATTAGAATAGGTGGGGATTTACTAGATAATGGATGAAAATTAATGGAAATGGTCATGATATATTTAATATATAATATATACATATATATAATTCTAAAATTTTTTGATATATATATATATATATTTTTTTTTTTTTAAACTGTAATTATATATTTTTGTATAGTATTAAATAATTTACTAAGGTTTTAAAATATAAATTATATAGTGGTGTATTTTGAGTTTCTATTTTCAAGTAGGCTGATGATATAAGTTATTTTTACATAGATTTTATAATTATTTATAATTTTCATTGTTGTTCGTATTATTGAAATAAAGATTTAAAATAATTTATTTAATGTTACACATTAATGGTATCAGCTATCCCGTATATGGGTAAATGCTTATAGGAAGTTTAAATTATAAATTTTATTGTAATATAAGAACTTCTATTAATGTAAATATGAGGGAAGGTAAAACATTTCCAAACAGTCAATTTTTCACTACTGGACATGCTCGTTTTATATGAGCCATGTGAGCGGGATTTTTTGAAAAAAGAGAAGCTTATATAAGGAAGTGATGTAATTTAATTGATTGTCTGATGAAGTTTAAAACTTTTTAAACAAAAGCGCTTATTTTTATTGTTCATTTAGGTGAAATTATTTGATTGTTAATGTTAAAGTCTGTCTAGTTACAAGTTTGTTGTTTCAAATAAAATTCATATTTTAAATCCGGCTGGTGGCTTTTCGCTCTCGCTATCTAGTAGTTTGTCGTTTTAACTGTAATATGGCTTATGGAGAATCTGTCTCCCACACTGGCATTTCCCCTTTCTGGATGAAATGTAATCCAAGAGCCACAAAAAAAAAAAAAAAGACAAAGAAAAAGCCCAACAAGGCACTCATATGAAACCAGCTTGGCAACCAACAGATGAAAAAGCATTCAAACCGACAATCAGATGGCATTCAGACTGGCAACAAAGAAGTTCTGAGGTTTGGACATCCGTACATCACCTTTACACCCTACGCAGTATGCGGGGAGTATACATGTGATATACAATGTCCCAACAACAACCTAAGGCTTTGCTATACTGGATGGACATCAGGCTACCCTTTTGCAGGAGTTCCCTTTAGTAAACAATACTGCAAAAGTGACATGGAAGGACACTCATGTATCATCATCCTGCAAGTACATCTACAGCCAGTACCTTCACAGAAAAAAAATTAATGAAACATCAGTCAAAAACCAAAAGTTTATACTGAACTAAAATCAAAATTATTCTGCTAACAAAAAAAAACACACTTATTTATACTTGCGATTTTACTCACTGGCAATGACAGTAACATAAAAAAGGAGTGAGCTACATTTATACCTGCACCATCTAGCCACCCACAACAAAATAAAACTTAGACCTAAAAATGTTTCCTAATAAACACCTACCCCTTCATTTAACCAATAACAAAACTCAGTACAATAAAATACTACATCACTTACAAGAGAATTATGCATTCTACTTAAATGCTGAAGTATCGCAACCATGGGATTCAACAGCAATTTACATAAAAGTAGTTATATGAATAAAATATGCAAATGCTATGAGAACATCAAAACTAATAAATAAGTAGCATGAGTATTCTAAAGGAAGCACAGTAATTTCATCAATAAAACATTTCTTTGAGTAAATACATATGCAACTCCACCCTAATTAAACTGTACAGAGTAGCTTTCACAAAACTAGTACTACAAAATTTAAAGCAAATGTCTTGTATACCTTCAGTCATAAACATGTTTAACATATCAGTCACTAATATTTATCAATGTTTTTAAAACATTTTATGACTAAACAATGGATCAGTTTAAGTACTGGACTCACCTTTTGAAAAGTTGGGTATGTTCATCAAAATGCATATTGCATAAGGAACATATTATTAATCTGAATACAACCAAGAAAGAACTGCAACTTTTGCTACTACAACACATCCAAGTTTTTGAGCACTGCTGAGCTGAAACATAGCTGACTGATACTCTCTTAACGCTTACTTGCCTTTATGGAACACTTGCACTTTTGCTCACTCAATATAAGAAATAGCCCCCCCCCTCTTAAGTTAACATCTCAGTAGTGTACATAGTGTCCATTTACTTTCAACAAAACAAGGCACCTTTGCCACTGCATACAGACTGGTAAGCAAATTTTAAACTACATTTAAGTGTGCCTAGCTGTCAACTAACATTCTAACAGGTTAAAGCTTCAGCTTTCATTCCTTCACCATTATTTTACATGAGATTACATGTCTTAAGTTATTACAGAATCATAATAGAATATTATGCTAATAACACTAAAGGGCCTTTTTAAGCTTAGCCATGCTTCCCAGAAATATTAGAAAGGCATCGGTCCCATACGTTATGTAGGGGGGTATATAAACTTGGGCATGACTGGTCAGGCTTTTACGCGTTTCCCCTCCTTACTACAAACATATATATGCCAGACCAGGAGAAAATTTGCACTTCCCCATCCACTGATCCTAGTTTTGTTTGAATAAGTGCAGTGAAGAACTTTGGTTCACACGGATGGTAAGCCTGTTCCAAAAAAGGGGCAGCCTCCAAAACAGATACCTGCCCCTCCAGCATGTCCTATGTTATGTTGCAGGCTAGGTTTAGCTTCCTGGATCAAATGTTTATGGTGCTATTTGTTTTGCAGATGTGTAAAAGGAGGATCAGGGGATGCTTTGTAGACCAGGAATAAATCCCCTCTCAGCAGCCTGTAGGAAACAGACTATATAGACAATTCTTCAACAGCCTGTAGGTGACAGACTACATGAACAATTACTTGAGTCAGTCTGCATAGAACTTAATTTTCGATACCATGTATTTTTTTGTGAAGAACCTCTGTTTGCTCCAGCTGTTGTACAGGCCTGGTCAAGTACATGCCGAAGTGTGCAATGTATTTGAAGACTGGTCTTGAGGGAAGAGTACAATGGAACAATGACATCTTTGAACATGGATGCCATACCCTTGCTTATAAGTTGTGCAACACAAGTTCAGAGGTTCATAGAATAGTACTAGGTTAGCTGCACTTGTGGGCCATTTTAAGCCTAACCAATTACCCCATGTGAGAACTGAATCTGGCACCTTGTATCTGTAAAGTAAACATCTTAACCATTATGTTAGGTCTAGGTCTACTCTTTGGGGGTGTATTATCAATGCAGTAAATTTTAGGGGTGGCTGTCTTATGGAAGGATACTATCTATTAAACACTTAGCACCGTGCTTAAGACTGACTATGGCATCAGTTACTAGTCTGTCTCAGGACCTCTTGGAGTGTGCTTGCGTGTTGTTGGGATTCAGTTACTGCATTCAATCACCTGGGAATTTGGTCAGCTAGAGGCTTTTGGCATTTGACATCTACTTCTCTGAAGTAAAAGCTAACAGGAATGGCACCAGCACCGAGCCCTGAGAGACTCTGCCAGTATCTGGCCTTTTTGTGAAGCCTGACTCCCCTATCTTAACTTCTTGGGTCATATTTGTGAGCCAAGCTGGCTATTCAGTGGGTGACCTAGGAGTTTATACCAAATTCAGTGAGCTTATCTACAATGCCTAAGCGGGGGACTGTGTCGAATGCTTAAGCCAGATTGAGGTAGGAAGTATGCATCATTTTGCCCTCATCCACTGCTTTGGGGACTTTCTTGAATAAGTCCACCAAGCTGATTAAGAATGAACTTCTCTCGATGAAACCAAACTGAGTTGTTTTCAGCATCTGTCTGAAGGTTTCTATCTCCTTACTTATGTCCATGATCATTCTTTCTATGACTACATACAAGAGATTAGTCAGGCTTATGGGTCAGTAGTTTCTTTGGTCCATGTGGATGGCTCACCCCTTTGTAATGAGATCACAGCTGCAGTCCTCCATTCACTTGGCACCAACAAGCTTGTTTGGAGGCTATGACTGAATAGTGCTTCCAGAAGCCCCGAAGAGTCATGTTTCATACTACTATGGAGGCATCCTGAGATATTAGCAGGTTCTATCAATGCAGTGTTTTTTGCTCCTGAGTGCATTGAGAACCTGTTCCCAAGTGACAATTGGGGGAGTTATGGTTGGGGGTAATTCTAGAAAGGTGTCGAGCTAAGGAAGAGGGCTAAAACTAGAGCTGAGTTATCAGTGAGTAGGTTTACTGTGTCCTCAGGCTCAGCAGAGGTGGCTCCATTTACAATTATTTCAGAACATTGTTGAGTACTGTCTGAGGTTTCAAACTTAACTGAAGAATGCCTTGTGGTTGTCCTTAGTCTGGGGTATTACTTTTACCTTAAATTTCATTTTGGTTGACTGAGTCCCCCAGAGTTGTTTTAGTTTTATGAGAGAGGAGTTCTTAACTTGCTGGGTAGTGCACTTCCTACTGTTTGCCAAGATTTTATTCCTTTTGTTATATGATCTATTGATGTTGTGATTATATCACAGTAGTTGTTTTTTTGAGTTTGTTATGAATTTACTTTGGGTAGGTATTGCAGCCTCTACACGATTCCAGAGGAGTTCTTGTGAATGACAATTAGGCAACGATGTTCCCTGGGTTTGGGGGCGGGGGGGGGGGGGGTGAGGCTTGTAATTTTGCCAGGGTGACACTTGGAAGGAGGAGGTTTGCCTTGGAATAATTTCTAAAACTACCAGGGCTACCTGGTGTCTCAGGTTTTGTTTTCATTTCAAAGGAGACAGCTTTATTGCCTGACCGGACTAGGTAAGGTAATACACTGAAGGGGGGGGTGAGGGTTGTTAATGCAGCATTCCTTCATTGCCATTAATGGAAGTACCGAGTATCTGGTAAAAGGTATTTGTGTTTAAAAAGTCCAGGAATCTCTGGGCTTACATGTTACGAATTATGTATGACCCTAATTTATAGAGGGGCAGTTAAAGTCGCCCATGAATATGGTGTTGGGTTAGATGTGGAGTGTCGCCAGTATATTTATATATGTGTTACAAGCTTCTTGGTTCATAGAAGTGTAATCCACAGTTTGGAAGGATATGGTATAGGACTTTGCCTATGGTAATTTGGATCTATGTGAAGAAGCTCAAGTGCTTCACACTGTTTAACCAGCCTTGAGGTGTGCTGTTTTATATAATTTAAGACACCTCCACTTTCTGTCCCATCCTGTGCAGCAACTGATCTAAATGTGAGGAGGGTATTATGCCAGAGTGATCTCTGCAACTTTAAATTCTATCTCAGTAACTACACAGATGTCTACATTCTCCAGGGTAAGGAGAACTTGCAGGGAGTGGAGTTTCTTGTTTATGTACCTGGCACTGAGCAGTAACATCTTTAGATTTTTGTGGGCTGGTTTTGCTATATCAAAAGTTTATCACATTGGAAATGCCTAAAAAAGGCACAACGGGTGATGGGTAGATAAACTTTTAGCCAACATTTCAAAGCCTAAAGGGGACAAGTGCAAACCATCCTTGGCAAATCAGAGTTGTATGCCAACCATATCCTCCCAGAATGACAAATCTTGTACTCCCTTTGAATGACACCAAAAGCTAAGCCAATTATTAAAGTAAATCATCTTCTGTTCATATTGTAGCATCATCCTTGGAGAAGGTAGAATACAGACATCACAACATTTCAAGAAACTCACTGCATATAATTTCGCTAAGATTCATTTTTTTTAACAGTAGGTGGTGCTGCGGTAGCGTTGTCGCCTCACAGTTAGATGTTGCACGTTCGATTCTCAGTTAGAGCGTCTTCTGTGTGTCGACATGCGTGAATGGGCGTTCCTTCGTTGAAGGTTGTGTGTTAGGCCTGGCAAGCCAGCATGCAAAAATCGACTGCCAATTATTAGCGGACCGGAATTCCGCTGTGGCGACCCCTAACCGGGAAAAGCCGAAAGACAGTAATTCACTCTAATCAAATCACCCTCTTGCTCAACATCTGCACAGACTTACTAAAACATCATAACACCCCATACAGAGCACTTTTCATATTAAACTAAGGTTCATCAGCACATATTAGGCTATTGATCAGTGGGGAATTCTTAAGAAGCCTAGCTTTGCATTCCCATGGTACTTAACCCTTATATTTTGCACTATGAATATCAAAACACAGGCCAAACAAGTATACATTAGGATAATTACATATTTCCCCTATCCATGAGGGCTAGTGGTGCTAAACTGGGGATTAATTTGCAGTTACCCATATATTTGTCCAAATTATATTTGAACAGAGTAAAAGAAATATCCTGCTTTATGTGACATGGAAGACTCTTCCATAGGAGTGGAATTTTTTGTGATACATGCCTATCCTTCTATCATGTTCAATTAATTTTGCAAAAAGATTTAGGTCTCCTGAGCTGGTGCTTATGACACCACTGAACTTGAATGTGTAATATGCTTGACAGAAAAGAGGCTGTTGAGGCTCTACACATGAGGCAAAGAACTCCTCTAAATAGCTAGTATGATATACAGAAAAAAAAAGGCTTTGAGACAGTCTGCATGGTTTTGCTTAGGACCGGCGCTCTTGTAGGATCTAATATTCCCCTGGGGAGTTTATGATAATATACTAGCAGTCGTCTGCAACCCTGTCAGCCACCTTGACACAGGCTTTGACCTCAGTAAATACCAAAGAAGAGTGACCCAAGGACTGAACCTTAAGTACTCCACTAGTAACAGGTTTTCTGGAGTTTGCTATCCAATGATTTCTACAGGGGTTAGTATTTAGTTGGGTGACTATCTACGATGCTTGTGTGTCTAACGTCTTTGTGAGTCCAGATGTGAAGAGTGCACTGATCTGCCCTCATCCATTGCTTCTGTGACTTTCTCAAAGAAATCAACGAGGTTAAATAGGCAGGACCAGCCCTTGATCAATCCAAACTGGGTTAAGGTTGAGAGTCTACAGGTTACCTGCATCCCTATTTAATAGTTCTATAATGATCCTTTCCATAACATTACAGATGAGATCAGTCAGACCTACTGGTCTACAATTCAAAACACAGCAGAAAAGATAAAGCAAAACACACCAAACAGCCAGTACTTCTCCAGTATTCTCCTTTATTGTTCATGATCTGGTACCTCGGCAATTCGCCTTCAAGGATCACAACTCACTGCAACACAGCAGTGACATTATATATCATTAAATCTCAAACAATTAATCAATTTAACTCAAATTCAAAAAAGGAGAAAATTTCTATAATTTTATATAGTTTTAAAGTGATCTCAACGAGACTGACACATTATGTAATTAAAATATAAATAAATAAACAATTATTAAATAATAATGAATATGAATATATCTTACATAAATATACAAATACTTTATAAATATTGTCACAATGAATAAATGCACATTTCACTATAAATATAACATAAATATAATATCTATTTTTAACATGATTAATATAGTTACCCAGTATATAGTAATTAATTAAATACCCAATTCTTGATTTAAGCCATTGGGTTTTAGAGTATTGAATATCAATATCATCCTCGTCTCCAATTCTAATAATTTACTAGATACATTATCTCCCCTGTAAATGAAAGGTTTGGCCAAAACACTAAATTTTAAACTATCACGTCTACCATCGTGTACTTCTATGAAATGTTTAGCAACAGGACTAAATGGATTTGAATTCCTGATGTCCTTCAAATGTTCCAAAATTCTTATTCTCACCATCCTCTTAGTTTGTCCTATATACCAAATATTGCTACAAGAGCAAGTCAATGTATACACAACACCTACTGATCTACAATTACCTGGGTCTGTTAAAGCCCCACCTCTGTACAAGAGAATGACTGTTGCTGTCTTCCATTCATCCAGCACAAAACCTGTTTTGAGTCTAATACTAAATAGCCGCTGTTGGAGGTCTGACAAGAAAAGTTTCAGGCTAACTAGTAGGTAGCCTGTATGTTATCCAGCATCACATAGTGTTCTTGGCCTTAGGTGATGCCTTCTGAACTTGTTCTTAGAAAGTTGAGAGTGGTATACATGTGAGTATTTGATCTGAGAATACTGGGGGGGTCAAGTTAGAGCTGAATTTGTCAGCTAGAACACTGGCTATGTCCTTGGGTCACAGTATGTGATATAATTTACTATTGGCACTGCATTGTGCTACGCACTGTTTATGAAGTTTCTAATATAACTAAAGAAGGCTTTTGTGATCATCTTTTGCCTGGGTGGCTATTCTTTCACATAACCGTCTTTGGCTAATTTGATCAAGATCCAGAGTTCCTTTTTTTCCTTGTTCAGTTTTAAGAAATGTAGGCACTGCAATGTAAAAAAAAAGCCTGCTTAAAAAGCATGACAAAAGAAAAATGAATGCACTTTTTCTCATTTGTTGTATGGGGGAATGACTGGATTAAAGACCATACACTGATTTAGTAACAAGTTTTAAGAGAACTTTTTAAGTAAATGAAAAAGAACACTGAATATTATGAGGCTTTTTTCAAGCAAATACGTGTATGCACCTGGTCTTCATGTTTCCATAGAAACAATCTGATAAACAGAAACTGGCTGCAGTCTGGTGGAGAGTGATTGGCCGAGGGAAAAAAACTGGCTAGGAAATAATGCTTTCTGAATACATTCAGGGGTTTTCCCAAGGTAGCTAATATTCTCTGAAAGCATTCAGGGTTTTTTTCCAGCTGGGAGAGCTATAAGGATAAGACAAAACCATTTGGCACTTACTACAAGCACAGGCTGCACCATGGATAACCTTTCTTTTAGGTTAACTGAAGTCTGAGTGTGGCTGTCAGTTTGGGACTTTTGTTCCTAGTAGGAAGGTACAACGTCAATATTTGAAGGTGTACATCGTTTTTTGTGTTACTATTAAGTTAATATGTTTAGCAGGGTACTGGGTGTGCGTTTGTTCTTTTGTTTGAGGGCCTTCAATAAAACAAAAAGTTTTATAAGATGTGAGATAAGCTCAAATGGATATGGCCAGAAACAACTGTATAAAAGTTCAACCTGCCAAACAGTGTGTGCATGTAATACAAAAGTTGGAACTTAACATATAACAAAAAAAGGTGTTGTACATAAAATGTGGGAATAATAATGTTTAATACAATGATGCTTTCTGTAATGTCTTTAAATGTAAACGGCCTCTCAAATAGATATGTTACAAGACACACACTTAGAAAGAATTGAACATGTGAATTTGATAAAGAAAGGTTTGCAGGATGGTTATTCAGAGGAATAACTGAGACAAAGGAAAAGAGGAGTACTTATATTAACTGCAGAGGAACTGCAACAGTAATAAAAAAATAATAATGGCAGACTTGTAGTGCTAATGGGCTACTGGCAAGGGAGGATTATACTAGCATGTATCTATATTCCACCTAAAACTGCTATAATGGAGCTTAGGAAAATACTGTGAGAAATAATCAGTTTTCAGCAAGTAATATTACTTATAGGTGGGGACTGGAATTTGATCTGCAGCAGTGAAGATGTGTCTGGGAGGATCAAAAGGCAGAATATAACAAAGGAAGATAAATTTTTGAAGAAATTTATAACAACTTTTGGCATGGAAAATGTGAATTCAGTAACAGGAGTTTGGAGTGAATTTATATAATATTCCTCCAGGATACAAATAAAGACTGGGCTAGGAAAGACAGTGTCTACATTTCACAGGAACATGTGCATTTAATTGAAGGTCTTGATACCCAATAACTATTTCAGATCATGCGCAAATAATAGCTAAAATAAAAGTACAGGGTAATGACAAAAAAAGAGACATTGGTGCTTTCCCACCTATTTGCTGAAAAGAGCAGAATTTAAGGAATGGGTAATGGAGATTATTCAGCAGCTGTTAAAGATAAAAATTTCTTCTGAAAATATAGCTAGGGAGTGGGATAAAATTAAGGTGGAGTTGAAAAATAGGGTGGAAATAAAAGACAGGGAGATATGGTTAAGAAGTAACAAGAATTACTTCGAGGGACTGACAAATTTTAAAGTATTGCAGAATAGGTGGAATCTCACAAAACACAATGATTATCAACTGCAGAATGCTAGACAGAAAATAAGGGACTACCTCGATAATATGCATGAGTTTAGAAATGTTGCTATTAAGCAACTCTTTTTTGATAATAACACTAAAGCACAAAAACTTTTAGCACAATGACTCAGGCACCAGAAAGTAGAAAAGGCTGTCGCCAAACTTAGGGAGCCTGAAATAAACAAGGTAACAATTGATCCTGTGGAGATGTTTGGAAATATTTCTGAAATTCTATGAAAGTCTCTATAAAGCAGATCATCAAGAAAAGATACAAATGGAATGTTTATGGAAGAATTAAATATGCAGAGGTTAGAGGTAGGTGAGGCTCAATTACTAACAATTAGGATAAGAGATGATGACATAAAAACTGTGATGTATAACGAATCTACAGGAAAGCCCCCAGGAACAGATGGTATTCCTGTGAAGTTTGGAAGCTAGGAGGAAAAAAAATTAAACATCTGGACGGTTTTGTTTAAAAGTCTTTTAAGAGAAGAATGCAGTGGTAGCTGTAGTACCTAAAGAGCGCAAATATCCATCACAGCCAGCTTCATATAGGCCCATTTCAATACTAAACCATGATTACAAAGTCTTCATGTTTGAAATGGCTAGGAGAATGGCAAAAGTAATGCCAAAACTGATAGGTATGGATCAATGAGTTTTTTTGGAAGGAAGGTAAACATTTGACATTAACAGAACATTGATGATCCAGAGGGAAGCAGAATTTCAGAAAATACCATTGTTGTTGGTGGGTCTTGATGTAAAGAAAGCATTCGACAGAGTAAGCTGGGACTTTATGAGCAGGGCAATGGAATCATTTGCATTTCCTGAAAAAATTATAAGATTAAGAGCATATATGAGAGATCAGAGGCGAACATTAAAGTGGGTGGGGTCCTCTCTGATAATTTCTGTTTGAGCAGAGGAACCAGGCAGGGGGTGTCTTTCCCCTTTATCATCTGCATTACATTTAGAAGCACTGGCAAAGAAAATAAGAGACTCTGAAATTCAAGGATATAATCGGTATGGTAGTCAAGAAAAGCTGGCTTTATTTTCAGATGATATTTTACACCTGACAAAACCAGGAGGAGACATTACAATGTTGCGGAACATTTTGAGACAGATTCAGATTTTTTTCGAGATACAAAATAATGAAGCTAAAACAAAGGCAATAGTGGTAAATTATGTACCCACACATGAATTGATTCAGGAATATAGAATACACAGTTGTGTAAAGTCTTACCATAATCATAGATGTCCTTTCTATTCTATGTTGCAGTATTCTTTAGACATGGGGTAGTCTTCCGCCCAATGACCCAACATCCGGCCAGTATACAACAGCTTTTAGCTACTGTAAGTATGTGGGATGCCGCACATATGTTCTTACAACATCAGTCATAAAAGGGCATCCACATGTGCAATCATCAGAACTAAATGTCCCATGAGAAGCACCAGAGCTAAGGAAAAGGAAGCCATCCAAGGAAGGAAAAGATGCAGGGGGAAGGCATGAGGGACAGAATGCTGCAACACAGAAGAGAAGGACATGTACAGTTATGGTAAGATTTTACACAACTACTCTACATCCTTCTATTCAATGTTGCAATATTATTTACATATGGGAGAATACCAGAGTTTAGTAGGAACCTTGGGAGGTGGAAGGAGCAGAGGCACCATGCACTGAAGAATGTTGAACAAAACCATGGAAAATGGCTCTAGCAAACCCTGCTCTAGACTTAACAATGGTATCTAACTTGTAATGTTTGGTGAAGGTGTGTACAGAAGACCATGTAGTAGCCTTCAGAATAGAATTAGTGTCCAGCCCTTTAAAGAAGGCACCAGAAGAAGCCACAGATCTAGTGGAATGAGCTCTAACAGATGGAGCCAGAGATTTACCATGGAACTCATAACAAAATAAAATAGCCCTAGAAATCCAAGGAGGAAACTGTCTGTCTAGAAACAGGTAAACCCACAGCCCTGGGATGGAAGGAAACAAAGAGCTGATCTGATTTCCTGATAGCTTTAGCCTTATCTAGGTAGAATCTAAGTTGCCTATGTACATCCAAGGTGCGTAGAATCCTTTCACTGGAAGACTGAGAACAAGGGAAGAAGGTAGGCAATTGAACAGAAGAGACACCTCATTCACCACATTAGGCATAAAAGGATTGGTATGCACGGAAACTCTGACTTTGTGGAAAGCCAAGAAAGAAGAAGATGCCAAAGCCCAAATCTCCAAAACCATCCTGGCAGAGGTCAAGTCCAAGTACAAAACTTTAAAGCAGCAGAAGCTGAAGGCTCAAAAGGGGCTATGTTTAGTTTTTCTAACACATAATTCAAATCCCAAGCAGGTGGAACAGTTTTCCTGGAAGGTTTAATATGCAGGATGCCTTTGAGAAAAAGCTTTACCTTCAATTTGGATGCTAAAGGAGGAGATAATGGCAGACAAGCAGAAATAGCAGAACAGTGGACTTTTACTGAAGAGTATGACAAGTTGCTGCTAAGTAATTCACACAAGTAAGAAAGAACCTGTGGAATGTCCACAGATAATGGGTCTAGTTTTCAGGAAAGGCACCAGTTGGAAAATCTCTTCCATTTGGAAATGTAAGATTTTCTAGTACTGAGTTTCCTTGCCTCCTACAAAACCCAAAGCAAGTCCTGTGAATAAAGGTACCTAAAGGGAAACAAAAGTTGATCACCCACAGGGTCATTTGCAAGGCTGACAGATGTGGTGAGGCAAGGATCCCTTGTCTTCTGTGAGCAGGTACACACAATGAGGTAACTTGTGATGATGGCCCTTGGCTAAATGTAGAAGACAGAACAAATGCTGTCTTGACCAAAAGGGAGTCACCAGCAAGATTTTTGGCTGGTCCTGTTGGATTTTCAACAGAACTTTCTGAATAAGAGGGAAGGGGGATGCATAAAGAAACATCCCCTTTCAGGAAAATGATAGGGTGTCAACCTTCCAGGCCAGAGGATGTGGGAGTCCGGCACAAAAAAACAGGATGATGTCTGTTCAGAGGGGAGGCAAACAGATCCAGATGAGGGGTACCCCAATGGTGGACCAAGTCCAGAAACACATCCCTGTGAAGCATCCACTTGTGGGACTGTGTCATGGCCCTGCTTAAAGTGCTTCCCACAACGTTCTGAGCAGATGGAATGTAAACTGCAAGAAAAGTCACCTTATACTGAATAGCCAATTCCAATGCCCTGAGAACTAAGCTGCAAAGAAGATAAGATGTGTTTATGTACCAGAGAACAGTGGTGTTTTGTATGTAAAAATTTTCAGAGGACCTCATAAAAAGAGAGGGTGAAAAGCCTGCAAAGCCAGAATCAGAGCCCTCATTTCCCTGATGTTAATGTGCTCCCTCCTTTCAGAAGGGGAACAAAGGCCTTGCACATTCCTGGAAGCAAAAGTTGCCCCAGCCTGTGTCTGAGGTGCATGAATAGATGTTGAGTAGACTGAGACTCAGAAGAGGTAGGCCTGGATTCAATGTAAGATGTTGAATCCACCAGAGGAGCTCTGTTTTTAAGCAGGGAAGGAGAGGAATGGGAACCTCTAGTGGGTGAGCAAGCTATGACCACGTTGCTTTTAGAAACCACTGAAATTTCCTCATGTACAGCTTTGCAAAAGACAGCATTGGAATTATAGAAGCCATGAACCCTAGAAGTCACAGAAACTCTCTGGCTGAAATGGAAGGAAGAGGCAGAGGGCTTTCCAGAAAGACAATATGAGACTAATCCTTGCCCGATCGGAGAAAAAAAAACATCATAAGGTCTGTCCTGAACCAGCACCCTGGGAAGATGTGATCCTGAGATGGAGTCAAAGAGGATTTCTTGAAGTTTATCATAAACCCCAGACTCTGAAGGAGAAGAATCCCCACCTGAAGATTTTGATACAATGTTCTAGCTAAGGAGCCAGGAAGAGAGGATTGTTGAGGTTATGGATACACCTGAATTCCCTGGATTCTCAGGAAGGCAATCACAGGGGGCCAAACATTATGTAAACACCCTTGGGTGAGTTTAAATACCAAAGGGCAAGGCTGAGAACAAACTGCAAAGAACTCTCAGAGAAACGCAGAACTTTCCTGTACAGAAGATGGATGGGAGTATGTAAGAAAGCATCCTTTATGTCCAGAGAAGCCATGTAAGAGTGTGGGTGGGAATCAAAGGAGAGAGAGTTTGTAGGGATGGAATATGGAAAGATGGCACCTCCAGAAAAGTGTTCAAGTGGGAGGGGTCTAGAATTGGTCTCCTTGGACCATCCTTTCTTGGAACTAGAAACATTCTTGAATAAAACTCTCTGCCTCTCTGTTCCACTGGTACACTATGAATTCTGCCTTGAGACAGTAACAGAGATAGTACCTTGGGAAAAGAATTCCAATTGATTTGAAGGGGGCTTCCCATGAAAGGAGGAGATTCTTCCAAGTCATAAAACACCTCTGTTGGATGATAGAACACAGGAATCCTACATAATCCTTGCCCAGGCTGGAAAAGAAAGAGAGGGGCGAAGAGGTAGAGCAGTATGACTTGGAAGAAACTGCTGATCGTCACAGAGAGCCAGGCCTGGCTTGAAAAGGCTGCTGAGCTGAAGGAGATGAAGCAGAAGATTTGGACTGAGGAGGTCTCCTAACTGCCTTTTTAGACCTGGAAGTAGAAGCAGAGGTGGAAGAAGAGCGAAGAGGTCTCTTAACAAAAGATGTTTTGATAGGAAAGTTCCTATGAAACTTAGGAAATGGAGATAACAGCAGGTGCTTCAGATCTTGAAGCATCTTACCTTTCTCTTGGAGAGTCTTAAATAAATCTGCAGCAGTAGAACCAAATAGTGCAGACGTTTCCAAAGGAGCATCTAGCAACTTAGCTTTAATATCGGCAGGTAGTGACTGAAGTCTCAACCAGGAATGTCTCCTAAGCACAGAAGCAGCAGCTCTAGATGATGCCTCCACAGCATCACAGCTGCACTTAATGGTATATCTAGCTACCTGTGAAGAAGCCAAGAGACATAATCTGTTTTAATCTCAGATTCAGGTAGATGAGCCAGAGCTTGAGAAGCTTGGGAAAGCACAGCCAAGGAATACTTAGCCATAAGAGTTTGAAAATTTGTAGCTCTGACAGCTAGAGTGGAGGAGGTACAAACCTTTTTACCCAGTCTCTTTAGAATCTTGCTCTCCTTAGAGGGCAAAAGTTTTGCAGAGGTAGATAAACATGAAGATTTATCAGAAGCAATAGAAACAACTTTGGGATCAGCACAGGGATACGTATAAAAAAACTTGCAGTCATCAAGCACCTTGTAAAATCTATCTTGCCTCTTGGGAGGAGGAGCTTGAGAGTCTGCAGTCTTAGAGGAAGTAGCAAAAGCATCCAGAAAAGCTAGGAGGACTGGAGGCACTGCAGGAGGAGAAGGAAATTCCATTTGCAAGAGCTCATAACCTCTTTTGTTCACCAGAGATCTGGAAACAATCCCATTTGAAGAATCCCCTCATTTTGTTGATGGTTTCACTGAAGGAAATCTTTTCTACCGGGGAATCCCACTGTTAGATTCCTCCTCTGGAGAAGCATATTCCAAAGGAGAAGTAATCTGAGTGGAATATGCGAGGGAATCTTCATCAATGGAAGTGTCATCACTATCTGAAGAAATAACCTGTGTTCCAACTCCTTGGACATGGGAGGAAGTAAAAGGAAGGAACAGGAATGGCTAAGGAAGGCTTCAGAGCCATCAAGGCCTTGATAAGACCCTGGGAAAAATCATCCCAGTCAGACTGAGAAGCTGGAAGAACATCAGAATATCTTGTTTTTTGTTTCTTCTTTTTGTGGAGCTCTGCCTGCAGAGAAGTAGAAGGACATGATGTAGGCCTAGCATCTGGAGTAGTCGGAGGTAAATCCCCAGCAGAAATAGTGAGAACATCCCCAGGGCCCTCAAGCACAACAAGCCACGGTTCCCCATTCTGCCCAAAACGGACGTCTACTTCCAGTGAGGTACCCGCCGAGGAACCTGACCGACCTCCGAACATACCACAAGGTTTTCACTGACCTCAAGGGGTACATAGGAGGTAAGAGGCACAGCCAAAGAGGATTTAGGCTTGTTAACCTTCCTCTTCAAACACGGCTCAGCTGAAGGACCCCTGGAACTCTCCATAACGTCTTTAGCTAGACATTTAATGCACTGATTCTCCAGGTAGAGATTTAAAGCCAAAAGTCGGCTATGCAAGGTCTTAGGCACAAAGGCCTGACAAATGGAACAGGATTGATAGTCGTAACTAGGCCATAAGCAGAAAAGACACAGCTCGTGTCTGCCTCTCACACCTACACTTGCCCTTCTTGGATGACATGAACTAATAATAAAAAGCAGCAGCAAGGAAGCAAATCCTTAACTGGGCAGTTACCTGAAGCTAGCAGCAAAACATGGAATTTGACTGAAGAACGACATAAGAGTCTACCTTCCCAATGGTGGCAGAAAGGTTCCGAGGATTGTATTTGTGGACGTCCTTTTATAATTGACATCAGAACATACGTGCGACGTCCCACATACTTACATTAGCTAAAAGCTGTTGTATACTGGCCGGAAGTCAGGGGGTTGGTTGGAAGACTACCCCATAAATACTGCAACACTGAATAGAAGGACATCCATATTTATGGAACTATGTAGGAGTACAGCTTAAAAATGATTCTAGTGTGGCAGCTAAGGATATGTGGGAAGAGACTAAACAAAAGATTATACAAAAGCTGAGAAAATGGAAGCTTTGCTATATGGATATGAATAGTAAGATACAAGCAGTTAAAATGTTTTTAGTCCCTTTAGTCTCAAAAGCTTTCAACACTGTCACACACTCTCTTCTGCTGCAAAACTGCATAACCTCAACTTCTCCTCTAATACTGTTGCATGGTTCTCCCCTCCTCTCCCTGTCAAAATGGGTGTACCTCAAGGGTCTATCCTAGGGCCTTTACTTTTTAATATCTTTACTAATCAGCTCTATACCTCCTGTCCTCAGTCATCTTTAGTGCAATACCCAGATGACTCTACAGTCCTCTACACAGCCAACTCTCCCTCTAAGCTCTTCTCAGCTACTCAGGCATCTTTTAACTTAGTTGAAACATGACTCTCCAACAACCAGCTCATCCTTAACCCTAAAAAAAAACAAAGCTGTTACTCTTCCTACCTAAAAAAATTCATAAATATTAAACCCTCCCTCTCCATACAGTCCCTTAATAACACTCCCATTCAGATTGAATCCAGTACTAAGCTCTTAGGCGTAACCATAGACGATCAGCTTAAATTTGACTTGCATGTTAATAACTATCAAAAAGACACATTCAAAACTAGGGCTCCTTTACCGTAATAAGAAATTCCTTACCTCTGAAGCCAAGATTACTCTCTCTCTTACCTACCTTCTATCCAGTCTAATGTACAATTCTCAAATTCTCATAAATCTTAACTCAGCACTCCTGACCAAACTTGAATCTAACTACAACAAGGTAGCTACATTTGCTGCCCAACAAACCTATAAATCCCACCACTGTCTCTCTCTAAAATACCTAAACTGGCTTGAATTTCCCCACCAGCTTCTTCTCTCTCAGCTCCAGAACATCCATTCTATCCTATACCAGCCTTCCAACTGCCCAGCACTATCCCCTCTCATCTCCCATTATTCTCCCTCCAGACCTCTCCGAAGCTCTAACCAAGACCTACTACAAATCTACAAACCCAAGTCTAAATTTGGACGCAACATGTACAGCTATCACCCCACTGTTGCCTGGAATAGGCTCCCACTAGAAATCAGGACCCTTACACGTCCTACACAATTTAAGACAGCCACCAAAGAGTACTTTAAAAGTCACTAGTCCTGCCACTGCACGCTCCTTCCTTAATATCCCCTACTTCTCATACCTTAATCAACTTTCTGCCCTTAACTTACTCTTCTCACTAGCTCTCTCTAATCTTCCTTGACTACTCTTTCTACTGTCTTCTAAAATCTATTAAGCAAATTGCCTCAGAGAAACATTCTATTGTAACTGCCTTGCCTTCAGGCAACTACATCATGATAAATAACCACTTACCCCAAAAACTATACTCATCAATGACATATTTCTTTATATACATCTTGAAATAGTTATGCTATACTCCTGGTTATTGACACTGTATAACATTGTATTGCTACTTAATGCCTTGTAATAATCCTGTAATATTGTTGTTTAATGCTAATTTATAATAAAAATTGTATAATATGTTGGAGCTTTTCTCCCCGGGCCTCCACTGAAAAAGGGCTCGAGCTCAGTTGGACAATCCCAGTCAACAAATGTAAAATAAAAATAAATAAATTATACACAGGTCAGGCATATTTTAGCAATTAAGAACTGAAAGACTATCTGGGAGGGGAAGATGCAAGGGGAAGATGGCAAGAGTCGAGTGGGATAAGCTGATTCTTCTTGTAGAACAGGGCGGATTGGGTTTATCCAATTTGAAGGGGTAATTCAGAGCTACAGAGTTAAGACTCCTATACATAGGATGATGATGAAACAGGGGAGAAGCTCAAGAAACAAGGAGAGACAGGGATTTTGGATGCAGGCCTTTAAAGAGAATAACAATAATCATGCAGAATAGTATGTCCATAAAGTAGGAGAAAGTATCCCAACAACTAAGCCAACACTGGACTGGAGAAAGAAAATTCTGTCAATAGGGATGACTGCAATTAGGGATATAAACAATAGGCAAGAGGGAGATGGAATTTATTTTTGAAAACTGGCAAGGAACCAAGGTATTGGGAGCAAATAACTAGAGAGGGAAAGATGATAGAATGGAAAGACGCCAAGTATTTATTTGGACTAAGGGTCAGAGATTGCCTTCCCTAGCAGAGATTGATATCAGAGTATAGGCAAAGAGATGGGGGGTCCTAAACAAAAGACCAGCACTGACTGAGTTTTTAGTAGAATCTAGAACAGAAGCTGCCATTAAAAACAGAATAATTAGTACAGCATATAAAATATTACAAGATAACTGTAAGCATCAATAAGAGGAGGTTAGAAAGGATTGGGAAGAGAGACTGGATAGGCAATTCACAAAGAAACAAATGGAGGATATATGTATGTCTCCCAGATATGCAACAAAATCTACAAGACTTAGGATTTTTGTCTGGAAATGTTTGCATAAATATTTCTATACCCCAAGTAGATTCCAGAGAATTTGTCATCAGGCACACAGCAAATGTTGGAGGTGTGAAGGAGAAGAAAGTGGTAATCGGGAACATGTTCTGGGAGTGCGGTGAATTTTACTTATTTTACATTTGTTTACCAGGAAAGTCCAACAGGACACAGGTCCTTTTTCAGCGGAGGCACGGGGAGAAAAGTTCCAGTTATAAGAAATACAAACACTGGAGAAGTTGACTAATGTACAGAATTACAGAAATGTTCACAAACAATTATATAATGATGGTCAATACAATTCTTTACAAGTAAACATTTACATCACACATTATACACGAATATATACAATTTAAATGAGAAAGAGAACTAGTTTACATACAGTTGAGAATAAGAAGTTATGTACCTACCATAACGTTCCATGTTGTCTTCTTCTTGCCTTCTTTCTTGCTGGTTGGGTTCGGAACCGATCCTCGGCTCTGACTCGGCCATCTTCAAAAGCTCGAGAGCTGCTTACTGGCTCGAGGCCCCCCCCATATCCCATGGTGCCTGGCGCTAACTACCCAGATCTCATTTGGTAAACTTAACTACAGCCATAATAATAACAATTAAAATAATAATAATACAGTAAACTGTAGAAGGATGCATGAACGTACTGGAGAGACTGATAGTGAGAAGTAATAGCCAGAGAAGACTCCAGTGATAAAAAAACTTTAGGAACTCTTCTCAGTCTACTAGGATGGGGGATGGAGGGTGGGACACAAGAAAGAAGGCAAGAAGAAGATAACGAACATGGAACGTTATGGTAGGTACATAACTTCTTAATGTTAAGTTGTCTATCTCGCCTTCATTCTTGCTGGTTGGGACAGCGTCCCTAGCACCTCAATCCTGGATGGCTCATCGGAACAGACTCTTCAGAACAGTGGAACCAAAATCAGCTCTGCTCCTGGAGGCCACATCCAGCTTATAATGTGAAATGAAGGTATGAGGATTGGCCCATGTAGCTGCCGCACAAATAGTTTCCATTGGCAATCTTGCCTGAAAGGCCACTGAAGTAGCTAGAGCTCTAGTGGAGTGACCTTTTGGTTTAGCAGGAAGCTCTTTATTCCTTAACTGATATATAAATGTAATAATAGATGTCAACCACCTAGATAAGGTTACTTTCGACACCAGTATACCTTGTTTACCCTCAGCATAGGACAGGAACAGCTAGTCTGACTTTCTGATTTGCTTGGGTCTATGCAAGTAAAAGCGTAATTGTCTATGAACGTCCAACTGATGTAATTTGTATTCTGCTTTGTTGGAATAATTTTGAAAAAACACTGGTAGGTCAATGGACTGATTCAAATTATTATCAGAAGCAACCTTTGGAAGAAAGGAAGGGTTAGTCCGAAGAGAAACTCTATCATTGTGAAAAACTAGGTAAGGAGGACGAACACAAAGAGCCTGAAGTTCAGAAACTCTTCTAGCCGACGTAATTGCAACCAGAAGAAGGGTTTTCCAAGAAAGAAATTTCAAAGAACAAGAAGCTGCAGGTTCAAAGGGGGGGCAGTATCAGGGAAGCTAAAATCAAATTCAGATCCCACGGAGGCAGGGGATCTCTTACTGGAGGCCTGAGTAGAGTGGTCCTTTTAAGAAAGGCTTTACAAAGCTTATGGGACATGATGCTTGTATCAGCTAGGCCTGTATGAAAGTTTGAAATTGCAGCTAGCTGAACTCTAATAGTGGCAGAAGAGGATCCAGCTCGAAAAAGTTCCGCTAGAAATTCTAAAATATGGTGCACGGGGGCTGAAAAGGGATCTATATTCCTGGTCTCTGACCATAAGGAAAAATGTTTCCACTTACTAGCATAAGTTTTTCTAGTGGTAGACTTATGCGAGGATAAGATGATTTCACGCACTGAGTGGGAGATGTTCGGAAGCCTGGCTAAGGTCGGAAGTGGAGCAACCAAGCACTGAGCCGGAGAGATTGAAGAGATTGGTGCAGCCTGCCTGATTGATGGATCAGGAGGTCTGGAAGTGGGTCCAAGACTGCTCCAGAAGGTGATGATGCAGGAACGGGAACCAAATTTGTCGAAGCCAGTAAGGGGCAATGAGGATCATCTTGCATCCCAATGTGGTAGCTTTCTGTATTAGTTTGGGAATCAGGGGAAAAGGAGGGAATGCATAAAGAAGCCCCTGAGGCCAATCGTGAACTACAGCGTCTCTGGGGAAGTGTCCAGGAAGAGGGAGGAGAGAGAAGAAATTGTCGCACTTGCTGTTGAAGGGGGTGGCAAAAAGGGTGCAGCAAGACTGACCCCATTTGCGGAAGATTTTGTCCGCCACAGTCTGATTGAGAGACCATTCGTGAGGCATGGGAATTGCTCTGCTCAGCCTGTCTGCTATAACGTTGGAGTTCCCAGGGATGTGCGCTGCTATCAGAAACCGTTGGGAAGAGATCACCCACTGCCAAAGTCTGAGTGCTTCTCGACATAAGGGGTAGGACTTGGTTCCACCCTGCTTGTTGATGTACCATACTACTGACATATTGTCTGTTTGAATTGCAATGGTCCCGGTGGGAAGAGAGTTCTGAAGAGCTTGCAATGCTAAAAGCACGGCCCTCTTCTCCAAGACGTTGATATGCAGATGGTACTCGTGAGGCTGCCAGGTGCCTTGGACTGTTCTGCCCTGAAAATGCTACCCCCCCACCCGATCAGGGAGGCATCCATGGTCACTGTAGCTACTGGAGGAGGAAGAACAAATGGTCTGCCCTGGTGTAATGATGGGGAAACCATCCACCAAACAAGTTGGTTTTTGCATGACTGTGTGATCATTACCATGTGAGACATTGGGAGTTGCTGGAAGGACACTGTGTGAACAGCATCCACCGAAGAATCCTCATGTGAAAACGTGCGACGGGGACTAGTACGATAGCCGCTGCCATGAGACCCAATGTTCTTAGGACGAATCTGGCCCGAATTTTTTTGCAGCCTAATAAGACCTGCACATGTCGAATGTCTAACACTCTGTCTACTGGAAGTCTCGCTGTCATGTCCTTTGTATTTAAGTTTGCGCCTATAAAGGTGATAGATTGACAAGGCGACAATACAGACTTTTCGAAATTTATTGTGATGCCTAATTTGGAGCAAGTTTGGATGGTGTAGTCTCTGGCTCGCAGCAGGTGATGCCTGGTGGTTGCAGTAAGGAGCCAGTCTAAATATGGAAACACCTGGAATCCTTGCCGTCTCAGGTGAGCGGTAACTACTGCCAAACATTTGGTGAACACCCTGGGGGCTGTGGTGAGAACAAAGGGCAGAGCTCTGAACTGAAAATGACCAGCTCCCAGCCGGAAGCGGAGGAATCTTCTGGAGTGTCTGTCCATTTTGATATGGTAGCAAGTGTCCTGAAGATCTATGGAGCACATCCAATTGTCCTGACCCAGAAAGGGTAAAATGGACTGTAGCGTGACTATCCGGAACTTCATTCTTTGAACAGACCTGTTTAGTATGCTGAGATCCAGAATGGGTCTCCAGTCCCTTGTCTTTTTTGGTACCAAAAAGAACCTTGAGTAAATTCCGGATCCTTACTGGTCTGCTGGGACTGACTGGATGGCTCTTTTTCTTAGCAGTTTTGAAATTTCTTGAACTGCTTGATCCCTTAGATTGGGTGGAACATCTGGAAGGGATTTGTTGGGAATGTGTGGAGTGCGAAGGAAGGGGATTTTATAGCCTTCGGATATGATAGACAGTACCCATTTGTCTCGTGTTATACTTTGCCAGACTTTTGGGTACAGCGATAATCTTCCCCCGATTGCCTCCGAAAGTGGACAGCTGTGCAGCACTTCAGGGATGCTGGAAGGGCTTGTCACAGAAAGATTCTCTTTGGCCCTGATTTTGCGGCCCCCCTCTGCCCCTAGGGCAGCGTCTATTGTTGTTCCCTCCTCTGCCCCTGGAGGGGAACTCTCCACGTGTGTCAGGCATGGCTCCCTGGGGTTTCCGGAACCACATTTTTCCACTCATCTGACCCTTGGGATACGGTCTTGAAAGAGTGGAAAAATGGACTCCCACAGCAGAGAGAGTCTTGCCTTCCTGTTCACACCTGGTAAGGGTATCCTTCACCTGTGGTCCAAACAGAGCAGAACCATCAAAGGGGTGTTGGTGAAAGACGCCCTGAAGGGTTCCGCAAAGTTGCATAACCGCATCCAAGCGTGCCTCCTCAAAGCCACGCCTGTGCCTGCAGCCCTACTCGCGCCATCGACTGCATAAGAGATGAGCCGCATGGAGGAGTTTACTACCGAATTAAGAGTCGCCAGCTGAGAGGCAACCTTAGCCTGGGCCACTGCAGCTGATGGATCTGGAAGGGTATCTCCTAGCTCTTTAAGGAGATCCCTTTGAAGGCGGGTAAAGTGGTACAAATAGTTCAGCGACCTCATGGAGAAGGTCGCTGAGGAAAACATCCGCTTCCTGTATCTGTCCATCGTCCCAGATTCCTTATTAGGGGGATTGACAGACGAAGACGTTTCAGCCAACTCCTTTTTTGTGGCCGCTGCTACCACCATGGCATCAACGTGAACACCCTTGGTCAGAAATTGCTTGTCTTGTGGGGAAGTAATAAATTTTGTGGGCCTGCAGGGAGTTGGTTCCATTGTGTCTGGAGCTGACCACGCCTTTCGAGCCACCACAGACATCAGTGGATTGAAAGGAGGACACACCCAGGAGGTGGAGGGTCGGGATCCAAACGCGTCCAGGAATACCGACTCATCCTCAGAAGGGTTAAGGGTAGTACAGTTCCCCCTCTGCGTAAGAATCTCAAGGATGTCTGAGAAAGAGACGTCCTCAGAGGGGAGAGGGGGATCTCGGGGACCCTTGCGACTCCTCCAAGTCAGTATCTGAAGTGATAGACTCAGGGGAGTCAACATGCTTCCTCTTGCATTTCCTCTTTCGAGGGGGCTCCTCTGAATGAATGGGGAAGGCCTCGGAAGAGAAAGATACACCCAATGGGGTGCCCTGGAGCGCTTGTTCCCCACACTTGGGGTCTGGAGGAGGGGCAGAGGCAGGAGCAGGCACCATGGGGGAAGGAGCCGATGAGGCTGACCGTGAGGCTGACTCAGATGCCAGCACACTCCTCATGACCTCGAAGGTGCCTCTTCCCGATATCGGAGAAGGCTCCGGCTCCGAAGAGACCGGAATCCTTCCTGGCACAGAGAGGGACGGCTCTGAAGCCGATGTAGGAGCCAAACTCACCTGCACCAAAGCTCCGAGAGGGAGAACGGGGTCGGACAAGGGTCCAATGCCACTCGCCCCTTCAGAGCCGATGAGGGAGTCCCGGCACCCAGATCCCTCCAAGGACGGCACCATGGAAGAGATCGGAGCCGACGACGGAACTGAAAGGGGAGGTAATGGTGCCAACGGTCCCACGATCCCAGCCTCAGCATGCTCCGGCTCCGAGCTCAAGGGATGAGTCGAAGGAGGAACTACTGCAGAGACAGGTAGAGCTGAACCCTGATGAAGGGGGCTGGATAGCATTTTAGCCAGGGCCTGCGATTTTAAAAGCCTGCTCACCGCTCTCTCCAAATCATTGTCAGATAGTCTAGATGACGGAGAAGAGTGGGATCGATGACTTTAATCCAATTGCAGCACGGGCGACCCCGGAGCCGAATGTATCGACTCTAAGGATGGCAATCTGGAGCGTTTTCAACTCCCTGCCAGTTCCAACAGAAGAGTCGGGGCCGACTGGGAGATAGGTACTTCGGCTCCAATCGGAGCCGAAGTTGGCTTGGAGATAGGTACTTCGGTTCCAGCTGGAACCAAAGTTGAAGCAGACGCCACACCTGACGACGGCTCCAAACTGGGAGCCGGTGGCTTTGATGGCTTGGAAGGTTTCACTGACTGAGCCTTGGCCGGTGATCCTTCAGGTTTAAGCAAACCCCCAAGGATAAGCTTATTCCTACGCTCCTGCAGGACTCTTGGACTAAAGGCGTGACACAACGAACAAGAGTCCTGCAGGTGTAGGGCGCCCAAGCAATAGACACAAGAAGTGGGACCATCTGTCAGTGACATTTTCTGACAGCATGAGTCACACTTCTTGAATCCAGACACTTTCGTGTCTTTAGACATTCCTGTAAAGGAAAAATCAAATTACAAAGAGTACAAAGGGAAGTAGGTAACTAGAAAAAAACACACACAGTCCACACAAGTTACCACACCCTAACAGCACACACACACATACACACACACTATAATATAAGAAAGGCTAAACGGACCTACCAACTACCACAATTTCTAATGAAAAAATTTTTACTACCTTAAAAAAGGAAACAAGGATAAGCCTCTAACTGAAACGGCTTACCTTAAAGAGGAAAATGGGAGTGGGGGAGGGAGGGGAAAACTCTCTAAGAAGAAAACGAGTTTTCAAGGGGGGATTAAACACTAACAAATACCTACAATACTACAACTATGTATGAACACTAATTATTCTAACTAATAATATACAACAAGTTCTAAATATATATATATCAATAAATTGAAAAAAATACGACCTGAGCCAGTAAACGCAACCTCGTAGCAGAAGCGGCAAACGAGATCTGGGTATCTAGCGCCAGGCATTATGGGATATAGGGGGGGCCTCGAGCCAGTAAGCAGCTAAGCAATAATTAGTAAAAGAGATGGAGATAAGGCCTATCCAGGACAGCTACAAGAACAGATCCAACTGTCTATTAAGTGTGACTTTAGGAGTTTTGTAAATTGTAGTACAGAGCAGCTGAAGTTGATATGGGTTGGCAATTTATTCCATATTTTGGGAATGAAGTTTGAAAACAGTGATTCCCCAGCTGAGTTGTTAGCTTTGCTGATGTCTAGGAGGAGTCTGTTATTGGAAAAGAGGGATACAGAAGTGGTCTATGGCTGTATAAGACTTTGGAGATCAGGGGTTTATCTGGTTGATGCAGCATTTTGTGGGCCAAAGTTTATTGATTAAAGTGTGGCAGTTGAAAAATTCTAGCCATTTTAAATGTTTAAAAAAAGTACAGTGATGTGTCCTGTATTAGGTATCAGTGGCAAACTTGGCAATTTTATTCTAACAAGATTCCAGTTTGGTTAGGTCAGTTTTGGAGATGTTGGTTAGAATTGGGAAGGCATACAGAAGAGTTGATAAGAGGTGTGTGCGAACGATAGTAGCTTTTGTGTTTTTTGTTAGAAATTGTTTCTGTATAGAAGACCTAGTTTTCTGTGGACCTTCTTAATGGGTTTGAGTTATATGAATATTGAGTTTCAATTTGTTAATTTCTACGCCTAGCAGTTTAGTACGAGTTACTGGGGGTGTTAATAGTTTTATTTTTGGACAGGATATTGAAAGATAGGGGGGAACATGATGGGGATCTTGTTTGGTAGGAGAGAAGGAGCTTAGTTTCCATGGGATTTAGAATGAGTTGGGAGTTAGCGAGCCATGTTTCCACAGATAGAAAGGAATCTTGGGTTATGGTGTGGAGGTCTTGTACGGAGGAGGCTGCACATATTAGAATAGAGTTGTTTGCACATTGTAGCACTGAGGCATGAAGTGTGGAGTTGTGGAGCTGGCTGGTGAAGATAGAGAATAGTAGAGGCCGAAAAAGGGAGCCTTGGGGAACCCCTAAGGCAACTGATGCAACTGGGAGTAGAGGGGAAAAGGTGGTGTTGTCATTCGCTGGCCTGCTGTCAGCCTGACAGACAGCTTTGGAACCAGGTGATAGAGGACAACATTGATGAGTTTATTGTGATTTACCATATCAGTGGCTCTGGACAAGTCTAAAAATATGGCAGATACAAATTGTCCATTATTTCTATAGTGGCTCACTGTGTTAGTAAAGGACATTAGGGCTGTGGTGGTGCTGTGAGAGGGGCGAAAACCGTACTGTTTGATAATAGCTTGTGTGTGAAAGTAGTTCATGAATTGGGTATGTACGACTTTCTCTAGGATTTTAGATAAGGGTGACAGGATGGCAAGTGGCTGATAATTAGTAAGTTTGGTGGAATTATCTCCCTTGTGTAAAGGCAGAATGTGGGAGATTTTCCAATTAACAGGAGATAGGCTCTCTGATATTGATCTGTTCATGAGTATGGCTACTCAGTATGGTATAGCTTCTGCTGCAATTTACAGAAAGTCAGCTGGGAGGTTGGTTTCAGTTTTTTATGTTTGAACAGACACTGGGGTGTAATATAAAGTGGTTGGTGCTATGTTGGGAGTTGGTGCTGTGCTGGGGTGTGAAAGGGCTTCAGAGTTTTTGGAGATGCTCTGAGAAGTTGCAAGGTTTTTGATAGTTTCTGTAAAGTATTTACTGCATTGGGCTGCTACATTACCAGAGCTGCTGGTTGATGTTGGAGTAGCTGATTTACCCAGTAGAAATATATTAACTGCAGCCCAGAACTTTTAAGGGTTATTGTGGTAGTAGTTGACTTTGTCTGATTTTACTAGTTTCTTAGCTTTGTTTCACAGTTCTAAGAATGTTTGCTTTGTGATTTGGATATTGTTTTTGCAAAACTGTTCCCAAACCTTATCTCTAGTGTCAGAACTACTTGCACTGAACTGAGCTAATGTTTTATGCCCGTGGTTTCCCCAAAGTAAACTAAAATTACAAACTCCATGGCTGAATTCCAGCAAACCCAGTGACTTCTACTAGCAACAGTACTCCAGTGTCAGAACTAATCACCCTGAACTGAGTTGCAGTGCATCTGTAACCCTCATTCCGCCACACATCACCAAGACTCTCTACTAACTCCCTTCTCCTCCTCTTCCACTCTGGTTCTTACTGCTACTTTCCTTTTTTCTGTCCCAACAGTAGCGGTTTCACACTATATACAGCCAAATGATTCTGCTGTTCTACTTCTCACCTTCCCATTTAGTCTACTTGTACAGGCTGCCTATTGCAGCCCCATCTTACCGCCAGACTAACACAAGCTTGCCAGAAATAGCTTTACTATATATACTTCAAATAAAGTGCACACACTGTTTTGCTTTTACCTTTATGATCAGCGCATGCAGATAGTTTCTGCAGTCTCTCACACAGCTGCTATCATGGTCCAAACCTGCTGTGCTTGGGCTCACTCCCCATTCCCACCCCCTCTTCAACTAGATTCATATTTTTCAAACCCCACCCACATACCAACAGGCAATCACAACTCCCACTTCAACTACTTAGATCAAATAACTAAACCAACTATATACTACCCCTACTCATCACTTATTTGTACTTAAATCAAATTGTCACCACCACCTCCTCCAAATTCATACCCCTTTATCCATATACAAAACACTACTCATATAATTTATTAGCCACCAACTCTATTCAACCCATTACACTCTACACTATAAAATATCAAAATACCCTAATGAAATGCTTCACTTTAATAAACACTTACACCTAACAGCCCTACATGTCACCACTAGCTCACTGCTATTACCTCATATTATACTCTGCTACAATCTACCAATCCCCCTCCCTGGCAAACCTCTTTATTATCCCACCTAAATAGACCATTAAACTATACTTTAGCACCAACCCTTTTCTGTACCAGCCACACAGATTACCATGCTAACAAATTCCAACCCCTAGCAACAACATCCCAAACCTATCAAAAATAAGCCAAACTACAAAGCAAGGTTGCAAAAAGTACAGTTTTGTACCTACCATAAATGTAGATGTTCGAAGATCCACATTGCTGCAGTCCTTACTTATGGGTAGTCCGCGGTCCTCGGTCGGCCCGAATACCAAAGTATTAGGCTGACGTCGGTCATGGGCGCCTAGAACTGACATCAGAGCGTCAGGGTATAAAGGCGCATGACCGACGTCATATCCTCAAGTCTTTTCCTGCCCCAGATGTCAGAAGGCCAAACAAGAAAGGCCACAGCCAAAAACAGAATACCTCCCAAAAACATGCCCAACAACAACCATCACCTAAAGCATAGCACCCTGTTAAACTACAGTGGGGAAGGAGGGAGGGTAAATTGGACTGCAGCAATGTGGATCTTCGAACATCTACATTTATGGTAGGTACAAAACTGTACTATGTTCTTCATCTCACATTGCTGCAGTCCTTACTTATGGGTAGAATCCCAAAGCAACGGGAAAGGGAGGATGGTAAAAATCATAAAGCATTAGGGGCTGCTAAAATGCCCTGTAAAATTGCAGTGGTAAATCCAGCCCTAGACTTAGAATAGAGAGGAAGGTGGTAATGTTTAGAAAAAGTATGCACTGAACTCCAAGTAGCTGCCTCCAAAATGTCTTTTGTAGCTACCCCCCTTAGAAAGGCCGTGGAAGTAGCAGTAGCCCTAGTGGAATGAGGCCTGATTCCAGCCGGAATCTCCTTACCATGATGGGAATAACAGAAAGAAATACAAAACCCAATCCATTTAGAAATAGTTTGTTTTGAAACAGGTTTACCCTGTGAACCCAAGGCAAAAGAAACAAACTGCTGAGACTGTCTGAACTCCTTGGTTCTGCTCAAATAATAATGCAACTGCCTGTGAATATCCAAAGTATGCAAAATTTTCTCCCCTTTATTTTGGGGGTTTGCATAAAAAGTAGGCAAATGAATAGTTTGGTTTAAGGCCACACTAGAAACCACTTTAGGCATAAAGGAAGGATTAGTACGCAAAGATACCCTATCCTTATGAAAAATCAGGAAAGGCTCCACTGCCATGAGGGCCTGTAATTCAGAAACCCGTCTTGCAGAGGTAATGGCCAACAAAAAAGCAGTTTTCCATGACAAATACTTTAACTCGGCTGAAGCTGCAGGCTCAAAAGGTTGTAGAGTAAGCTTTTCCAACACAAAATTGAGATCCCAAGCAGGAGTAGGAGCTCTACGTGGTGGTCTTATATTCTTTGCCCCTCTAAGAAATTGCTTAAACAAAGGGTGAGAGAATAAAGGAGGGTCACAATCATAGTGAGCAGAAATGGCTGCAGCATGGACCTTTATCGAGGAGAAGGACAAACCCTTGTCCAATAACTCAGTAAGATATTGAAGAGCAACACTTAAATCAGGTTTGGAGACATCAAAGTCCTTTCCTTTGCTCCAAATAAAAAATCTCCTCCATTTATCAGCGTAAACTTTCCTGGTACTAGGCCTCCTGGCCTCCAAAATAACATTCAAAACTTGTTGTGGAAGCTGAGACCCTCCAGAGTCTAAAACAGAATATGCCAGGCTGTTAGATGCAGAGACTGAATCTTGACATTGAGGAAGCGATTGCCCTCTTGTGACAAAAGGTGCGGAATCAAAGGCAGAGGCCATGGAGGTTCTCGTACTAGACTCCTCAGTAGTGGGTACCAGTGTTGTCGAGGCCAATCCGGTGCTATCAAAATCATGGTTGGCTTGTCTTGTCTGGCCTTCAAAAGTACCTTGGGAAGAAGAGGCAGAGGTGGAAAGGCATACACATGCAGATTGTTCCAACTGAATGATAGAGCGTCCACCTTCCAAGCTGTGTGATGAAACATTTTTGTGCAAAACTTTGGCAACTGGTAATTTAGTGGAGAAGCGAACAGATCTATGTCTGGAGTTCCCCATAACACTGTCAATTTTGAAATACATGAGGATCCAATTTCCACTCGTGAGGATCCACTATTTGTCTGCTCAACACATCTGCTAAGGAGTTCTGTGCTCCTGGTAGAAACCTTGCTTGAAGATTGAGGTGTAGATTGAGAGCAGTTTCCCACAAAATCATCGCTTGTCTGCAAAGAGGGTAAGAATGGGTTCCCCCTTGCTTGTTGATGTACCACATGACAGTAGTGTTGTCTGTTTGAATCAACACCTGCCCTGGGTGAAGTAAGTCTTTGAAAGCCATCAATGCAAACTGGACTGCTAACATTTCCTTCAAGTTGATATGCAAATGTTGGAGTTTGACAGGCCACGTGTCTTGCACCCATTTTCCATTGAGGTGTGCTCCCCAAGCCTTGTCCGAGGCATCTGTCGTTAGAATCTGACTCGCCTCTGGCCGGGTCACAGAGAGTCCCTTGTTTAGGTGACATTCCTGAGCCCACCACAAAAACTCCTTCTGAATGCAAGGTATTATCTGAATGACAGTGTCTAGATCTTGGCAGTGCTGTGTCCATACATTTTGAGATACCATTGAAGCTTCCTCATATGCAATTTGGCATTGGGAAGCACCAGAATACAAGATGCCATGAACCCCAAGGCTTGAAGGACTGTCCTTGCAGTCAGCCTGGACCGTAGAGACATTTGATGAAAATAAAGAGAAAGGCTTCTTTGTTTGTCCGGGGTCAAAAAGGCCATCTGGGAAGCTGTATTCAGTCTCACACCCAGAAAGCACATGTCCTGAGAGGGTACTAGACTGGACTTTGTTTCGTTCACAGAATACCCTAGGCATCTCAACACTGCCATCACATACTGTAGATGTTGAAGAAGTTCGTCCTTTTCCTGTGCAATAATCAGGCAATCGTCCAAATAAGGATAAATCTGTATTCCTCTTAGTCTGAAAAAGGCTATCAATGGAGCCAGAACCTTTGTGAACACTCTGGGCGCAGTAGATAAGCCAAAGGGCAATGCAGAGAACTGATGATGTAAATTTCCAGCCCGAAAACGCAGGTACCTCCTGCAACTGGGCCTGATAGGAACATGAAGGTAAGCCTCTTTGAGATCCAGAGTAACCATCCAGTGATCTTTTCCCAACAGAGGTAAAAGCTGTTGTAAAGTCAGCATCTTGAACTTTGGAATGTCCAGATAAGTGTTGAGGATAGATAAATCCAAAATTGGTCTCCACGTGTTCCCTTTCTTTGGAACTAGAAACAGGCGAGAATAAAATCCTAGGCCCACTTCTGACAGAGGAACTGGCTGTATAGCTCCCATTTGAAGAAGTAAAGAAATTTGTTTGTGAGCCTCTATCCTTTGCCGAGGAGGGACGTCTGGCATGCCCTTGAAAGGAGGCATGGTATGGAAATAGAACTTGTAACCTCGGTTTATAATGTCCAATACCCATTTGTCCTGGGTAACTAAATGCCAATTTTGTTTGAAAAGAGCCAACTTTCCTCCCAAAGGAGCTGCCAGGCAGGAAGAATCTGGCAGCTGAAAACGCAGGTCATTGGGCCTGTTTACGAAAGGACTGGCCCCTGCCTTCACCAGCAGATTGAGCAGGCAAACTCCATTGTCTCGGCCTGAAGGTACTCTGAGCTCTGCCCCTACCACGCCTAGATCTACCCCTAGACTGAGAATCAGAAGAAGGGTACGTCCACCCCTTAGTAGGCCAATTTCTACTAAACTTTGGAGGTTGTACCTGCAAAAAATCTTTAACAGTCTGCATAGACTTAGCCTTGTCTTCCATTTTCTTTAAGACTGACTCCACAGGAGGACCAAACAAAACTTCAGACTGTAAAGGGCATCCAGAATTCTAGACTTAACATGCTCAGACAAATTCTGATCCTTAAGCCAGGCGTGCCTACGAATAACTGAACCAGTTGCAGCCACCCTAGAAGAAGCCTGTAAAGCATCAAAACCACATTGCAAAGAGTGCTTTCCCACCTGTTCAGAAACATGCACTAAATCCTGCAATTCTTTACACTCTATGCCCTCTGCTAAAGCATCCACTTTAGATCTTAGCTGAGAAAGGAGGAAATTCTGATACTTCAACATATGAAACTGGAAGTTCAAAGCTCTCATCGCTAAAGTAGAAGAGGTATACACTTTCTTACCCCATCTATCCAAAGCTCTAGCTTCCTTATCCAGAGGAACCGGATTCTTAACAACAGAGGCTCTAACACCCTTAGGCCCCTGACTAATAGTTTCTGGGTCCGCCCTAGGACTCTTATACAGATATTTATGAGCCTCAGGCACCCTATAATACCTGTCAGGTTTAACTGGAGCAGGAGGCACAGAATCTGGATTAAGGGAAGCCTCCGAGAAAACATTCGAAACAACATCCAAAACCGGAGGTATAGCTAAGGGTCTATGCTGTGGCAAAACAAGAACTCCCTGAGTCTCTTCCGTGAATCAGAGTAATCCTGTCCTTCCCACTTAAAATGCTCCCTCATGGAATGCAGAGTTTCTGAAAATGAAAAATCCTCTGGAGGAGAAGCAGAAGGAGTGGAATCCTCTGCATCAGAATCAGAATAAGGAGGGAAATCTTGAATGTCTTCAGCAGAAGACTCAGAATCATCTGAGGCCTGCTCCAAACTTTCCAACTCTGGCTCCATCCTGGGCCTCTTATCAGGAGGGGGCATAGAACCTCTAATTAAAGTAATCAAATCCTCTGCCATTTTAAGCATGTGCTTTTTAGGCACAGACCCTGAAGAACCAGAACTGACACCAGAGGAAGGCAAAACAGACCTGCCCTTAGAAGGAGCCTTAGGAACAGTAACAGAAGGCCTAACCACCTTAGGCATAGAAGGGAGAATAGTAACCTGAGAGGCCCCTTCAGCCTGACCTGCCTCCTGAGAGGCCACATCTTGTAAAATCAAAGTTCCCCCCGGGACGCAACAGAAACTTCAGCCGGATCCAGCTGTTCAGCTGTAGCTTCTAAAGATCCGGTGTCCGTAACAGACGAATCATCCTGCCTAGGCTTTAAAGATTTGTCTTTGCGCTTCTTAGTAGAAGCCGGCGTCGGAACATCCGACGGCATGTTATAATTACACCTCTTGCCAAAGACTAACCTAGCGCAATCTAACCTCCGTTTTATAGTGCGCTTATTAAACCTAGCACAAAACCGGCACCCGACTACGTCGTGCTCCGGTCCCAAACAAGGAATACAAAGCGAGTGGTAATCCCTATGCGGTATCTGTTTCCCACAAGAAATACAATTATTCACTTTTTCTGACATCCGGTAAGTAACTGGGGCAAGAAAAAACAAAAATATTCCCCAACGGGGTACTTAGCCCAACTTGGTATCGGTCTGAAACTCCGAAACCGAAAAATTTCAGAACGCCGAACGGCACTTGCAACGCTGCTTCTGCATCGGACCATGCGGCAAAAAAGACTGAGGATATGACGTCGGTCATGCGCCTTTATACCCTGACGCTCTGATGTCAGTTCTAGGCGCCCATGACTGACGTCAGCCTAATACTTTGGTATTCGGGCCGACCGAGGACAGCGGACTACCCATAAGTAAGGACTGCAGCAATGTGAGATGAAGAACATCTACTTTTACACCTTATTAAGCAATTAAACCGCTACAGGGACATACACCCCAATCCTGGTCCCATTCTTCTTCAGAATACCAGGGACTATTCCACCAGAAAACCAATTCTTCCCTTCTCCTCCTTAATATGAATGAAAGAAGTACTGGAAATAAAGTTTATGACCTGCATGGCCTATTCTCCCGATATTGGAATACGAACAGAGACATGGCTAAAACCCAATAATAATGACAATGACATTGTAGCTTCCAGATACAACATTCTATGTAAAGGCAGGAAAACCAGAAGGGGTGGGGGAGTAGCAATCTTATTCAAAGATCACCTAACACTTGACTATTTAGAATTAAGCATCCCTGACTTTGAAAATGCAGAACTAATCTTTGCCAAATTAAAAACAAATCAACATCATAGGAGGTTATATCCCACCAGGAAACAATATTCCTAACACTAGAAAACATACTACACTGGATTTCCAATTCCCTCTCACAGGAAGCAGTCCTGCTGGGTGACTTCAGCAATGACTGACTCAACTGCTCCTCTCAGAATCCAACATCCCACATTAACCTCCATGGGTTCACCCAACTCATCACATCTCCTACGAGGAATGACAAATCTTCCAAATGACAGTCTATCCTCGACTGGATTTTGATTAAAACCCCCAACCTAGCATCGCAATTAGGTTATTGCCCTGACAGCCTGAGTGACCATCTGCCACCTTTCTTTTAAGAACCCGCACTCACCAAACCAACCAAACCACTTACTGCTAAATCAGGAAAAAAAAAGCTTCAACCTGAACGGGTTCATCTCCCCTCTAAAAGGCTGCAGCTGGGAACCTTTTAGACAGCTACCACTACAGGATGCTGTTAATTCCTTCAACAACACTTTCTTAGATATACTAAACTGCCACACACCCCCTAGAATGATTAGAGTAAAAGCTAACTTTGCATCCTCGCTAAATAAAGAAAGCAGATACTTACTTATGGGGAACTGGCAGACTTTAAGGATTCCCTGCGGGATGCAATGTCAGAGATGTTGGGTGAGCAGACTGGTCTGATGAAAGAGATGATTTTTCTAAGCTATGATACATAACTGGAATTGCCTAGGCATGGTAAGTCCTTGCTGTGCCTAATAATGGTGGCTACCAAAAAAAGCAATTACTAGAAAATGGAAATCAAAATCTAAACCAACTATACTAGAAGTAATGAATACAGTAACAGAGATATGATTTTTAAAAAAAGGTAATAGCAAAATCCATTGGAAAAAATGGGAACTGTGGGAACAAAACATACAAGGGAGGAATGATGTTTAAAAGGAGACAGGACTTAAATGAGCTATGTGATGTTTGACTGAAAATGAGTGGGTAGATTATAAGTGATATATGAAGTCTGCAACTAGGATTATGGTTTGTGATGTAAAATGCTTGCAACTAGGACTGTGTTGGTGTGGTTGGTTTTCATTTGTATAAATGTATGACCGCCTATGTAGTAAGTGATGGTTTAATAAATATGTTTTTTGTATAAAAAAAAAGGCAGGAATTGAATAACTTGTGCAACGTTGCTTAGGTTATATGATACAAAGCAATATATGTAAAGTAAAATGTTTGTTATATTAATTATAGTGTGATTGCTTTTATATGAATGAAAATCTGCCAATGTCACGTGATAAATTCAATAAAGGTGTTCGGGGGAAAAAAAAGAGCCAGAGTTCCTTGTTTAGTTTAGCTACAGCATTTTTTGCTTCTTGAGAGAGAGCTCTGTTTTTGTTTGGAATGATTTTATTTTCTTTTATTGCAGAGCCTGTTTATATTAGGGTTCTACCATAGGGGTGTATTTTCGAATTTGGTATATTTACTTCTGGGAGGGGGAGGATGCATCAATGCAGTTATTTACATAAAATTTGGCAGTAAATGATTCTGCCTAAATAGTGGAGTTGTCGAAGTGGAGGTGGCTTCTGAATTTAGTCAGGTCATCACTCAGTTTTAGTAAATTAGCCTTCACAGATACTCTAGGATGCCTAAGGCTTCAGTCTTACAGTGAATATGATGGACGTGGACCAAAATGACCAGGGAAGAGGTAACAACTGGTGGGAAGCAGAGCTGTCCCACATTGGTAAGGACAAAGTCCAGGATTTTTTTCGCCCCTGGTTAAGACAAAGACTAACTGGCCCAGAGAGTTTATATTGAAGAAGTCCAGAAATCTCAGAGCAAACATATTTGAAAGTATTGGTTTGTAAGAACTTATCATAAACTTAGATGTCCTTCTCTTCTATATGCTGCTGTATTCATGACATCAGGGAGTTTGCTCTGGTGAACTCTCAAATGTCCAGGCATTATACAAAAGTTAAATGTTACTGCTAGGGTGTGCACAATGTCCTGCGCCTCTTCTCTGATGTCAGTTGTAAATGGACGTCAGGTAAAAAGCGGACATCAGCACGCATCCACCTCAGAAATGAATGCCGCCAGAGTCAGAGACTCGGGAGTGAGTACTCTAGGAGTCAGGAATCAGGCAAGTGTGAGGGGGTAGGCTGAGTGGGAAACTATACAACAGCAAGGACATGGAAACTATACAACAGCATAAAGAAGAGAAGGACATCTAAGGTTATGGTAAGTTCTTACACAACAATACTATGCCCTTCTATTCATATGCTGCTATATTCCTGACATCAGAGAGAGTGCAAAAGCTCCTGTCCAATGGAAGGAGAGGCGGACCAGGAGCACCTTCCACAAACCCATGGAGGATGGCTCTGGCAAATCCTGCCCTGGCTCTTTAGACCATGTCCAGCTTGTAGTACCTAGTGAACGTATGAACAGAGGACCATGTAGCTGCTTCAAGGATAGCAACCGTATCCAATCCTTTAAGGAATGCCCCAGATGAGGGCACTGCCCTGGTAGAGTGAGCCCTAACTGGGGTTGGGAGAAAAGTACAGTAGTGTACCTACCATAAATGTAGATGTTTGGGTGTATTCACTGTTGCAGTCATTACTATTGGGTTATCTGCTGGCAGACTACCCACAGGCGGCCTGAATTCCAAAGTCCTGGTCCGGCATCAGTTGCTGTCTCCCCTTCCCTGACGTTAGTGCTCCAGGGGTGTATTAGATGCAACCGATGCCATTTTCTTCAGTTTTTCTTGCCCCAGATGTCAGGTGCCCCCAAAAGGGTAGGCTTAAAACATTGCTTATAAAAAGCATGCACTAAAATAAACAATACCTTCATCTACAAGCAAATACACCACATAGGTTGTATAGAATAGAGAAGTACAGATAAGTCCCAGCAAAGAAAGAGGGATGGTGGGTGGGTAACCTGGACTGTAACAGTGAATACACTTGAACATCTACATTTATGGTAGGTACATAACTGTACTATGTTCATCGTGTTTCACTGTTGCAGTCATTACTCTTGGGTTGAATCCCAAAGCTGAGGTTGGGCGGCTGGGTCTAAATAGAATTAGGAGTGGCTATGAGGCCCTGCAGAACTGCAGTGGCGAAGCCTGCTCTGGATTTAGAATAAAGAGGTAAGTGGTAGTGCTTGGTAAAAGTGTGCACTGAACTCCACGTTGCAGCCTCCAAAATTTCCTTGGTGGGTACTCCTCTGAGAAAGGCTGCTGATGTGGCTGCTGCCCTGGTCGAATGTGGCCTAATGCCCTTAGGCACTGATTTGCCATGTTGTGCATAGCAGAAATGAATGCAGTGTCCTATCCATTTTGAAGTAGTCTGCTTTGAGATAGTCTTTCCTTGTGATCCTGCAGCATATGCTACTAAAAGTTGCTCAGTCTTTCAGAAAGCTTTAGTTTTGTCCAAGTAGAAGCATAGCTGCCTGTGTATGTCCAAAGAATGCAGAAGTCTCTCCCCTTTATTCTGGGGATTTGGATAAAAAGTAGGCAAATGAATGGTTTGATTAAGAGCCACACTGGATACTACCTTTGGCATAAATGCTGTGTTTGTCCTTACAGAAACCCTGTCCGGATGGAAAATGATAAAAGGTTCCACTGCCATTAATGCCTGTAACTCTGATACTCTTCTTGCTGAAGTTATTGCTAGGAGCAGAGCTGTTTTCCATGATAAGAATTTTATCTCAGCTGTATTGTCTGGCTCAAAAGGAGGCAGTGTGAGCTTTTTCAAGACAAAATTGAGATCCCATGCAGGTATTGGTGCTCTCCTTGGAGGTCTTATGTTTTTGGCCCCTGTGAGGTACTGCCTTAGCAGTGGATGTGAAAAAATAGGTGGTTCTGTATTATAATGAGCTGAAATGGCAGACACATGGATCTTAACTGATGAGAAGGATAGGCCTTTGTTTAGCATCACAGTTAGGTATTGTAAAATCTGAGGGATATTTGGAACAAGTGGTTCAATTCCTTGTGCCTGATTCCAAGCACAGAATCTCTTCCATTTTTCTGCATAAGATTCTCTGGTGCTGGGCCCCTGGCTTCCAAAATGACATCCATAACTGCTTTAGAGAGAGGTGTGTACTGCGTGGTTATATTATTCGCCATGCAGTCAGATTTAAGGTTCTGAGTTGGCTGTGCAGGATCTGATTGTTTTGTTGCGTCAGAAGATGAGGAATTAGAGGTAAAGTGCAGGCTGAGCCTTGAGACAAGCTCTTTAGGATTGGGTACCAGTGCTGGCATGGCCAGTCTGGGGCAATCAGAATAATTTTTGGCTTCTCTTGTCCTAAATTAGGAGTACCTTGGGGAGGAGAGGCAGTGGTGGAAAGGCATAAACTGTCAGGGTTTCCCAGCTGAAGGATAGAGCATCCACCTTCCATTCTTGTGTGTGATAAGTCCTTGTGCAGAATCTCTGTAGTTGACAGTTGTGACGGGAGGCAAATAGATCTATGTCTGGGCATCCCCATTTCCTTGTTATCATGCTAAAGACTTGTGGATCTAGTTTCCACTCGTGAGGGTCCATGAGGTTTCTGCTTAGTTCGTCTGCCAGAGTATTTGTCATTCCTGGCAGGAATTGTGCTTGCAGATGTACTTGATAGGTCAATGCTGTGTTCCACAGGGTAATGGCTTGCCTGCAGAGGTGGTAGGAATGTGTGCCCCCTTGCTTGTTTATGTACCACATGACTGTAGTGTTGTCCGTCTTTAGCAATAGTTGTTCTGGATGGAGTAGATCCTTGAAGGCTGTCAGGGCATTCTGTACAGCTAGCATCTCTTTTTGATTGATATGAAGATGCATTTGGCTAGCGGGCCATGTGCCCTGAATACATTTTCCTGCCATGTGTGCCCCCCAGGCATAATCCGATGCATCTGTTGTTAGTGTCTGCCTGGCTGTGGGTAAAGTGAATCGCTGTCCCTTGTTGTGGTGACAGGCCAGTGCCCACCATCCAAACTCCTGTTGCAGGCAGGGAATGAGAGTAATTACTGTTTCCAGGCTGTGGCAATGTTGAGTCCAAACACTTTTTAGATACCATTCTACAATGGCAGTCTTGCATATGGAATTAGCAGAATGCAGGATGCCATGAAGCCCAAACCCTGCAGAATTTTTCTTGCAGGTAACTGGGTTTTTGTTGCCATCATTTGGAAGTAATGAGTCAGTTGCCTTTGTTTGTCTGGCATGAGATAAGCCATCTGGGCAGTTGTATTTAAGCTTGCACCCAGGAATATTATCTCTTCAGAGGGTACTAGTTTTGATTTATTTTCGTTTACTGTGTACCCTAGGCAAATTAGTAATCTTTTTACAAACGCCAGATGCTTTAGTAGAATGTCCTTGCTTTCTGCTTGAATAAGGAAGTCGTCCAAGTAGGGGTATATTTGAATTCCTTTTTGTCTGCAAAATGCAATTACTGGTGCCAGGCATTTTGTGAAGACCCTGGGCGCAGTAGATAAGCCAAAGGGTAGTGCAGAGAATTGGTAGTGCATTGAGCCAGCTATGAATCTGAGGTATCTTCTGCAAGATTGTCTGATTGGGACATGCAGGTATGCCTCTTTGAGGTCCAAAGTTACGAGCAAAGCCTTCTTGCCCAGCATGGGCAGAAGCTGCTGTAGTGTCAACATTTTGAATTTTGGAACTTCCAGAAAAGTATTTAGAATAGACAGGTCCAGTACTGGTCTCCAAGCTTTGTCCTTTCTGGGTACCAAGAAAAGTCTTGAGTAAAATCCTTGCCCCTGCTCTTGCTGTGGTACTCTGAATAGTCCTCATGTCCATGAGAGATGAAATTTGCTTTTGTGCCTCTGCCCATTGATTGTGTGGCAATTCTGGCATACCTTTTGTCTTTGGGAGGATGTGAAAGTGGAACCTGTAGCCCTGAGAAACACTATTCAGTACCCATTTGTCCTGGGTAATCATGTGCCAGTTTTGTGAGAAAAGAGCTAGCTTTCCCCCTAAGGGTGCTGCCAAAAGGTAAGTGCTTGGCATTGGCAGTGGGAAGTCATTGGGACTGTTTCCTATAAGGTTGTGATTTGTCTTCTCCGCTTTTGGAGGCAGGAGCACCCCATTGTTTAGGCCTGTATGAGCCTTTGGCCTGAGATCTGCCTCTAGGGCATCTGTATCTGCCTCTTTGTGGCCTGTCTGACACTGGAAAGGACCAATTCTTAGAAGGCCAGTTCCTGCTAAATCTGGGTGACTGAACCTGTAAGAAATCCTTTACTGTCTGCATTTATTTCACTTTATCCTCCATTTTCTTTAACATCTCTTCTGCTTTAACACCAAACAAAGTATCATGTTGTAATGGAGCATCCAATGATTTTGCTTTAACATGATCAGGCAGACTCTGTTCCTTTAACCAAGCATGCCTTCGAATGCCAGAGCCTGTAACTGCGGCCCTGCAAGAAGCCTCTAGTGAATCAAAACCACATTGCAAAGTATGTTTTCCCACTTGTTCAGCTGCATGCAATAAATCCTGCATTTCCCTGCTTTCAGGACATTCAGAGTTTGTCAGCATTTTCCTTTTTTGCAGAGACATTAGGTATTGCTGATATTTAAGCATGTGAAACTGACAGTTTAAAGCCCTTACAGCTAAAGTAGCAGAAGTGTAATCTTTTTTCCCCCATCTGTCCAGAGCTCTAGAATTCCCCATCACAGGGAACAGGTTTTTTTGCAGTGGAAGCCTTGACCCCTTTGGGACCCCGAGATATAGTTTCTGGGTCAGCCGCAGGGTTTTTATAAAGAAATTTATGTGAATCTGGAACCCTGTAATACCTATCTGGCTTAATTGGTGCAGGGGGTAAAGATTCAGGAGACAGACTGGACTCAGAAAATACATCATCTGCAATGTCTAGCACAGGAGGAATAGCAAGAGGTCTGTGTTGAGGCAATAAAAGAAAATCTCCGAGCCTTTTCTTGGATTCTGAATAATCTTGGCTCTCCCAGTGGAAATGCTCCCTCATGGTGTGCAGGGTTTCCCCAAAAGAATAGTCCTCAGGAGGAGAGGCTGAAGGGACAGATTCTTCAGCATCAGAGTCCTCATAGTGAGGAAGAGAATATCCCTGTTCTGAAGAGGAATTAGATGAAATAGAAACCTGATCAGAGGAATCATAGTCAGTGTCTTGCCTAAGCCTTTTATCAGGAGGGGGATGGGAACCCCTGATCAAAGTAATTAGGTCCTCGGCCATTTTAAGCATCTGTTTCTTAAGCATGGATGACTGTCCTGGAGAATGCTGTACTTGTTTCTTTGTCTTTAAAAGTGTTTTAGACTGTCTTGGTTGCTGAAGTGGTCTTAATAGAAAGATGTGTAGGTCTGATAACACCCTCAGAAGCCGATGCCTGCTCAGCGGCTCAAGACCCATCTGAGGGAGTAGTTTCCGTAGGCCCAATACCTTTAGTATCCAGAGGCCTAGTTGTCTCCACGTGGGAGTCGGAGGTGGCCTGTGGCTCTGAGGTAGCGGGTGTCAGGGGCTGCGAAAGCGCCTCACTGAGAACCGGTGACTGGCCTAGAAGAGCTTCTTCGTCAGTTTTGGACCTCGGATGCCTGTCCTTTTCTTTTTCCTTGCGCTTTATATGAACTCAGGTCATCGGCTGTTCTGACGGCATTATATAGTTAAACCTTCGGCCAAAGTAATGGAAGGCAAAATCGTACCGACGCTTAATAGTGCGTTGGTTAAATCTAGCACAAAACCGACAACTAGCAACGTCGTGGTCAAGGCCTAGGCAAGGAATACAGTAAGAATGAAAATCCTTATGAGGTATTTGCTTCCCACAAGAAATACAATTGTTAACTTTTACTGACATCGGTGTGGAGCAAGAAAAAGTTTCCCCAACAGGGTACTTAGCTTTATTGAAGACTTCGGATCTGAAATTCAATTTCGAAAATCTCAGGAGTCGGCACTTGCGAACTGCTTTTGCTTCGGGCACTGCGCGGCAAGAAAGACTGGAGAAAATGCTGTCGACTGCATCTAATATACCCCTGGCGCACTGACGTCAGGGAAGAGGCAACAGCAACCGATGCCGGACCAGGACTTTGGAATTCAGGCCGCCTGCGGGTAGCCTGCCAGCAGGATAACCCAAGAGTAATGACTGCAACAGTGAAACACGATGAACATCTTACCATGACTAGTGTAACAGAATGAATTAGTTTTAGATATCCAAGAGGATATGGTTTGCTTGGAAACAGGTAGACCCAGGGCTCTTGAGTGGTAAGAGATGAAGAGCCTGTCTAATATGCATAGGGATTTGGTTTTGGCCAAGTAACACCCAAACTGTCTGTGAACGTCTAGGGAATATAGTATCCTCTCTGATTTGTTCTGTGGAAAGGGGAAAAAGGTTGGCAGATTTATAGTTTGATTTAAAGACTGAACACTGGGCATGAAAGAGGGGTTTGGTGAGCAAGCATACCCTGTCTTTGTGGAAGACAGTGAGGGAGGGATCTGCCATAAGGGCCTGGAGCTCCGAGACTCTTCTGTCTGATGTGATGGCCACCAGGAGTATAGTCTTCCAGGTGCAGTGTTGGAGGGAGCAGTCTTTGGCTGGTTCAAAAGGTGGGAGCGTCAATTTCTCCAGGACAAAGTTAAGATCCCAAGGAGAGGAATGGGCTTCCTTGGGGGTCTGAGATGAAGTGCTCCTCTCAGAAAGAGTCTGACTTCTTATCTGGATGCTAGAGGAGGTACTAAGGGCAAACATGCAGAGATGGCAGACAAATTTATTTTAATGGAGGAGTAAGATGGCCCAGATTTCTTAATGTCACACAGATAAGACAGGACCATGGGAGGCTCTTCTCCCAGTGACTGCAGGTTATTTTTTTTAGACACCACAATGAAAATCTCATCCATTTTGACATGTAGGATTTTCTAGTAGTCGGTTTTCTGGCCTCCTGCAGAACCTGGATCATGTCCTCTGAGTATAGGTGTCTGAAGGGAATCAGCACCCTATCAACCACAGTGTGAGATTCAGTGTGGACATCTGGGGATGTAGGAGTGTTCCCCTTTCCTGTGTGAGTAGGTCCATTCGCTGGGGCAACTTATGGTGATTGTCCTTGGCTAGGTGAAATAGATGAGGGAACCAGTGCTGCCTTGGCCAGTAGGGAGTCACCAGCAAGATTTGAGGTTGTTCCTCCTGAATTTTCAGCAGGACACACTGTATGAGAGAGAAGGGGTGAATGTACAGGCGTACATCCCCTTTCAGGAAATTGAGAGAGCATCCACCTTCCAGGCCTCTGGGTGAGATACCCTGGAACAGGAGGTCAGGAGCTGTCTGTTCATGGGGGAGGCGAAGAGATCTGCATCTGGGATACCCCATCGAAGGACCTGGTCCAAAAACATGTCCCTGTTCAGCATCCATTCATGAGATAGGATCATGGTCCTGCTCAATGAATCTTCCATCACATTTTCTGCAGAAAGGATATAAGCTGCTTGGAGAAGGATCTGTTTCTCCAGAGTGATTTCCCAAGCCTGCAGTGCTACTCTGCACAGGAGGTAGGACTTTGTCCCCCCTGCTTGTTGCTGTACCACAGCACAGTGGTATTGTCTGTGTACCACCTCAGCGTGCCTGGTCGAAAGTGATCCTTGAAAATTTCCAAGGCCAATATCTGGGCCCTCATTTCCTTAATACTGATGTTCTCCTTCTGTTGAGTGTGTGTCCATGTGTTTCTCACTCTCCATTTTCCAAGGATTGCACCCCAGCCTGTGTCTGAGACATCCGTGAAGAGATCCTGGTTGGGAGGCATGGACTATAGGGGCAGGCCAAGATTTTTCTGAATCTGGGAGATCCACTATTTGAGTTCCCTGGTCAGGCACGGCAGTATGGAAATCCTGAATTCCAGACGGTGCAAATGTTGTTTCCAGACTGAACTTGAATACCATTGGAACTTCCTCATGTGGAGCCTTGCCAGGGGGACCATGGGGACAGCGGAGGCCATAAACCCTAGGATTCTGAGGAATTCCTTGGTTGAGATGGCTTTGAGGAAGAGAACCCCCTCGAAATGAGATGTGAGCATCACAATCTTGTCTGGTGGTAGGCAAGCCATCATTTCCCTTGTCAGAATTCGACACCCTAGGAACATCTGATCTTGGGAGGGTATCTGGGAGGATTTTTTGAGGTTTATGGTACACCCTAGACCTGATAGGAGGGAGATGGTGAAGTGCAGGTGCTGTAGGGCTGTGGAACTTGAGGGAGCCTGGATCAGGATGTTGTCTAAGTAAGGGAGAAGCTATATTCCCATTGTTCTGGCAAATGCCACAACTGGGGCCAAACATTTTGTAAATACCCTTGGTGCTGTAGAAAGACTAAAGGGTAAAGCACAGAACTGAAAGTGTGCAGAATCCACTGAGAAGCAGAGGCACCTCCTGAAAAGTGGGTTAATGGGGATGTGTAAGTAGGCGTTCTTTATGTCCAAGGACACTAGGAAAGCCTGAGGAAGGATCAGGGGTAAAAGAGTAGGGAGAGAAAGCATCCTGAAGGAGGGGACTCTGAGGAAAGTGTTAGGTGGGAAAGGTCTAGGATAGGCCTCCAGGGGCCTTCTTTTCTGGGGACCAAGAAGAGTCTTGAATAAAATCCTCTTACTCTTGCCAAGGTGGGTACCTCCTAAATGGTTTCTTGAGCAAGACGTTCTAGCAGGATTAGTGGGAAGAGAGGTATTTGGTCTTGGGTGGGTGAGGGATGCCTTTGGGGGTAGGTCCAGCCTCTCAGGTCATGGAGTATCCCTGTTTTATGATAGAGTACCCAGGAGTCCTGAGTAACCTGCTTCCAAGCAGGAAGGGGGAGGGAGAGGCGAATGGACAGAGGGGTGGTCGGATGAAGAGCCTGGTAGTTACAGACTACCAGGCTTTCCCTGAAAGGGCTCTTTAGGGGGAGGGGGTGGCAGAAGCAGGACTGAGTGGGGCCTTTTTCCTCTGTTCCTTTCTGGGTTTTGTTTGAGGTCTCTTACCTGAAGCTCTCACAAATGAAGTTTTTGCTGGGAAATTCCTCTGAAAATGAGGTACTGGACAGACAAAGATATGTCTCAGTTCCTGCAGTTCCTTCCCTTTGATTTGGAGGGCTTTGAAGAGATCAGCAGCTGCTGCACCAAACAGGTGACTGTTGTCAAGAAGCGCATCCAGGAGTTTGGATTTGATGTCATCAGGGAAAGGTTGCAGTCTCAGCCACGCGTACCTCCTGATGATGGAACAAGAGGCAGCAGCTCTAACAGAGGCTTCGACATCATTGTAGCTGCACTTAATAGGTTCATAGGGGTGTACTAGGCTAATGGCCCTGGAGCCTTTACAAGCCTAGCCCACAGGATTACCCTGGCATGGTGCCACCCAACCTTAGCTCCCAGTGCCTCTGTCGAGTAGTGCCACTAGAATGATCCCCAGGGTGAATTTTCTATTTCCCATCCACTCAAAGATTTCTCTTGAAGAGGGTAGGTGAGGTGCTCTGCCTGACATGTATGGGAAGTCTTTTCCAAGGCATGGGCACAGTCTCTGGGTTATGAACCTGTCACTCCAGCATGTTCTGTTGATTGTGGTAATGAGGTTGAAGTCTCTGAGACATGTGGTGCGAGGGACTGGGATTTCTTTAGATGTAACATTTCTAACAGAGCTGGGTCAGACATGGGTTTGTAAGTCAAGCAGAGATTGCCTCTAAGTAGTTGATATGAGACAGAGAACAGTTGGAGTTTTTTTGAGTTTGTCCATATACGACAAGTTTTAAAGGCCTAGGATCCTCTTTGTGGGGTACTTTTGTGGCCTCTCCAGTTGTTGTAGGTGTCTAGTGAGGTACATGCCAAATTGGGCATTGTACTCGATGATTGGCCTAATGAGGGAACAGAAGAGGGAGACAATGACCTCTTTCTTCCTGGATGCAAAACCTTTAGTAATGAGATGTGCCACATAGAAAGACTTTCTGACCACAGAGGCAATGTTGGAGTCAAAAGAGAGGTTGCTGTCAACCTGTGTTCCCAGATCTCTTATAAAGCCTTCTGTGTTCAGAAAACTACCACCGATGTGGTAATTCAAGGGAATTAGGTTTTTGCCAAAGGGGATGACGACACATTTTTTGGCATTGAGCTTAAGGCCATTGTTCTGACACCAGTTGTTGGTCTCAGTGAAGCCTTTCTGTAGGAAACAATCAAATGTTTTGTGACCTGGATGCAAGAACTTTGGAGGGAAGAGATCTTGGCCCTTAGCAGGGGAATCGGGTAGTTCTCCCAATTGTTTAGTCATATCTGCCATTAGAGCCATGGCATATTTAGCCATATGTGTCTGACAGTTGATGGCTCTTACTGCCAGTGTGGCAGAAGTACAAACCTTCTTTCCTAAGCAATCCATCATCTGACTCTCTCTATCAGAAGGCAGAAGAGAAGAGGAGGGGAGTAATTTGGAAGTTTTGTCCATGGTCACAGAAATAAAAAGAAGTTATGTACTCACCATAACGTTCCATCTGAGTAGGTATTTGTCTGCAACCTGTGGGTATCGGATCCATCCTCGGATCCGAGCCGGCAGCTTTCCAAGCTAAAAGATCCGAGCTCTCAGCTCCTCCCCTTACCCATAATGCCCTGCCACCTCCCTCCAGTCCTCAGATCGAGTTTGCCAAATAAGAAAGTCTACAACACTCGAAAGAGGAACCCTAACCAAATGCAAGACCAGGTGAAACCCTGCATCATGGAATAACCATAAACAGGTTAGGGGGAAGGAGGGGGGGGGGTCGGTTGCAGACAAATGAAGTTACCTACTCAGATGGAACGTTATGGTGAGTACATAACTTCTTTATCTGAAGTAGTTAACTTCATTTGATCAGCAACCTGTGGGACAGAGTCCCCAGCTACCTAAATTCTTGGGCGGACCTCAAGGAAGGATATTCCAGAGCACTGCGGAGCCAAATGATGCCCTACTCCTGGATATCAGATCCAATTTATAATGAGAAATGAAAGTATGAGACGAGGACCAAGTTAGCTGCTGAGCAGATGTCATCTAGAGGAACTCTCGACCAGAATGTTGCAGAAGTAGGCATAGACCTGGTAGAATTGGCAAGGACCCCCAAGGGTTCAGGCTGGCCGGAGACTAAATAAGCATGCCCGATGCATTGGGATATCCATCTGGCCAACGTAACTTTCTTAATAGGCTTACCCAAAGATGGTTTCGCGAAAGAAACAAACAGTTGATCCGATTTCCTAGTAGTAGCCGTCCTGTGCAAGTAGAAACGCAATTGTCTGTGTACATCCAATGATTGTAATCTGTATTCCCCTTTGTTCTGAAAGTTGGGGAAAAACACAGGCAAATTAATGGATTGGTTGATATTGGATTCAGAGGCAACCTTGGGCAAGAAAGAAGGGTTAGTCCTGAGAGACACTATGTCCTTATGGAAAACCAGATATGGAGGTTTCATGCAAAGGGCTTGAAGCTCAGACACTCTCCTGGCTGAAGTAATTGCAATCAGGAAGGCCGTTTTCCAAGATAAAAATTTTAACTCAGCCGAAGCCGCTGGTTCAAAGGGTGGGCCAGTCAAGGCCTGAAGAACTAAGGTTAAGTCACAAGGTGGAACTGCATTCTTGACAGGAGGTTTCAACAGAAAGGTGCCCTTCAAAAAGGTTTTGCATATTTTAGTGGAAGCTAAGGGGCCAAGGCTATCCCCAATGTGGAAATGGGAAATAGCTGCCATTTGAACCTTGACTGTAGAAGCACTAGCTCCTTGGTCGAAGATATGGGACAAGAAGTCAAGAACCGTAGGGATGGGAGCAGTAAAAGAATCCAAGTTTCTATTTTTTGCCATATGGAAAAACGCTTCCATTTACTTCTGTACATCTTTCTAGTAGAAGTTTTATGCGCCGCTACCAGAATAGATTTCACGGCAGACGAGATACCGGGAGTCCTTGCAATTAGCGGAACTGGATCAACCAAGCCGTGAGCTTGAGGTCGCCCAGGTTTGGGGGCTGTAATCCCGCAGGATGAGAGATCAGATCCGGAATGGGATCTAAGATCCAAGGAGGAACCACACTGTGAGACCGCAGGTACGGGAACCAGATCTAGTGAGGCCAGAATGGGGCTATGAGGATTATTTTGCTCCCCAACCGATGAGCTTTCTGCAGAAATGTTGTCATCAGCGGAAGAGGAGGATAAACATACAGGAGACCGGGGGGCCAAGCATGCACCAGAGCGTCTCTGGGGCTCTCCCCCATAGGGGGAATCAGAGCGAAAAACTCACTGCATTTTGTGTTTGACGGAGAAGCAAAAAGATCGCAGCAAGGTTGACCCCATCTGAGGAAGATCTGATTTGCTACTGATGGGTTTAGAGACCACTCGTAAGGTGTGAGGATCGAGCGACTCAGCTTGTCCGCTAAAATGTTGGGACCGACCCGGAATGTGCATTGCTATCAGAAAGCGATTGGTGGAAATCGCCCATTCCCAAACTCTCATAGCCTCTCGACAAAGAGGGCAAGATCTGGTGCCTCCCTGTTTGTTGATATACCAGACTACCGCCATGTTGTCTGTCTGAATTGCAATAGTCCCCAGAGGAAGAAGGTTTTGAAGGGCTTGCAATACTAGAAGCACCGCCCTCATCTCCAGGACACTGATATGCAGAACGGTCTCTAAGGGAGTCCACGTGCCTTGAACGGTTCTACCCATAGAATGCCTCCCCCACCCGAGGCGAGAAGCATCTGTGGTCAATGTGGCTTGGGGCTGAGGCATCACAAACGGTCTCCCCTCCCGCAGCTCTCGGGAATGGAGCCACCAAAAAAGGGAGTTCCTGCAAACCTTGCTCAGGGAAATTGGCGACTTCAGTGGATGGAGTAGGAGTGACCACTGAACCTGAAGAGTCCACTGTAGAATTCTCATATGCAATCTTGCTAAGGGCGACAGAATTATGGCTGCCGCCATGGAGCCCAGGGCTCTCAGGACCAACTCTGCAGGTGGGGCTGGAGACTGCAGGAGCGCCATTATGTGTAGCGACAAGCTGCGCAACCTGTCCGTGGTTAGGAAAGCTTTGGCTTGGTGCGTATTTATCCTAGCCCCTATAAAATCCAGAACTTGCACAGGATGCAGAGACGACTTCTGAAGATTTATAGTAATGCCTAGACGCTGGGCCGTGGCTAGGAAGTAATCCCTGGCGGAGCAAAGCAGATGCATGGTGCGAGCGGTGAGGAGCCAATCGTCCAGGTATGGAAATACCTGAATTCCCTGAAGTCTCAGGTGGGCTGCTACAACTGCCTTGACCTTGGTGAACACCCTGGGGGCTGTGGTGAGGCCGATCGGAAGAACCCTGAACTGAAAGTGATTGGCTCCTAGCCGAAAGCGGAGAAACCTCCTGGAACTTCTGTCCATGAGAATATGGTAATACGCATCCTGTCGTTCTCCTGTAAGAGAGGGAGAATAGATTGCAGAGGGACCATCCGGAATTTCTCTTTGGCAATGAACAGGTTTAGAGATGACAGGTCCAGAATTGGCCTTGCGTCCCCTGTCTTTTTCGGCACCAAAAAGAACCTGGAGTTATTGCCTAATTCGGACTGCTCTGGGGGGACGTGCTCGATGGCCCATTGTTTTTTAGCAACTTCAAAATTTCTGAAGCCGCTGCCTCCCTTTGATCGGGTGGGACATCGGGAAGGCGCTTCGTTAAGGGGGGAAGATGCAGAACTGGAATAGTGTAACCTCTGGATATTATTCGGAGCACCCAATGATCTGTAGTAATGGACTCCCAACTTTGTAGGTGCTCTGAAAAACGTCCCGCGACTGCATCCAGAGAGGGATAGCCGGGCAAGCCCCTCAGGGCTGTTGCACGGGTCGGTCTGAGAAAGGCTCTCTGAACCCGAAATTCTTTGGCCCCCCTCTGCCTCTGGGCCGGCATCCACCTTGTCCTCCTCTGCCTCTGTAGGACGAGGGGTCCAGAGCGGGACGGGACTACTGGGACTTCCGGAACCACATCTTCTTCTGTCCTCTCTGGTTCCTTGAGAAGGACCTTTGAGGATTAGAGAAGCGGATCCTGACGGCAGACAGCTTCTTCCCATCTTTCTCGCTCTGGAGCAATGTGTCGTGGACGGTTTTGCCAAATTGCGTAGAACAGTCAAAGGGAGCGTTCGCGAAGGTCATCTTGAAGGGTTACGAAAAGTCACAAAGACGAAGCCAGGTGTGGAGCCGTAAGGCAACCCCTGCTCCGCTAGCTCTAGCCGCTCCCTCCGTGGCATAGGGGAGGAGGCGCATGGAAGTGTTAGAAATTGACTTTAGAGTGGCCATGCGAGCCGAGAAGGTCAGTCTGTCCTCGGCCACCATGGACTCTGGGGGAGCTCCAGCGTATTCCTTTATCAAGTCTCACTGGAGCCTGATGACGTGTGCCAGGTAATTCAGCACCCTTATAGAAAAGGTAGCTGAAGCAAACATCTGCTTTCCAATACTGTCCATCGTCAGAGATTCCTTATCAGGAGGATGGACTGAAGAACTTTCCTGTGCTAGTTCCTTCTTCCATGGCATCTACTGGGGACCCTTTATTCCACGCCTGTCTGTCAGAAGGGGGGGGGGCTGAGAATTTTGTCTGGTCTTTTAGGGATTGGCTCCACGGTGTCCGGTTCCTTCCAAGCCCTGGTAGCAATCAAGTCTACCAGGGATCAGCCGGGGGGACACCCAAGAGGTAGACGGGCCTGCGTCAAATGCTTCCAGAAACACAGACTCATCGGAGGAAGGTTTTTGGGCAGACCACCCTCCTCTAATACGTAGCATTTCCATAGTGTCTTTGAAGGAGACGTCTTACGGGGGTGACCTTGGGGAACCTTCCCCTTCCTCTAAGTCTGTGTCCTCTGTGAGGGACTCAGGGGAGTCCATGTGCCTTCTTTTGCACTTTCGTTTGTGAGGCACCTCCTCGGAGGGGCTGTCCGAAGAGGGCTCACCAACGGGGTCCTGTTTCCCTATGGGAACCAACTGGAGCGCGGACGCAGGCTGTCCCTGGGGTCGGACGATGGAAGATAGGCCCAAATGCACAGGAGTGACGGGTGGATCTGTAGCCCGGACCAGAGACCTGGAACTCCTCGACAGAACCCTTTACATCAAAAGCCGAGGGCGAGCCACTCTCCCCTGTCTCCGAGAGCAGCCCCCTCAGCTCCGACGCAAGGACCGGTGTCGAAGCCGATGCGATCGGACCCGAAAGGGGAGTGAGCTCCGACCTAAATGTCGCCGAAGACACACACACCCTTGCGGCTCTGAAGCTCGGCTCTCGGCCCCGAGAGCTCGGATCTGACATGCTCAAGGGTACTGTCTGCGAAGTAGCCACCACTGTTGGCGCTGACAACTTCCCGGGTCCGAGACGGCTTGGATCCAAAGACTCCGAAACCCGATAGCGAATCGGAGAAGGAGCAATTGGGGCAAAGAAAGGGGCCAAGCTCCCCCCGGAGGGGGGGAGGGGAGGCAGGAGCATCCCCATCTGCATCTGGTCCTGCAAGAATCAACGCATCATCCGGTCCAAATCAGCATCAGACATGCTTCTGGTGGATCTCGAAGAGGTCGCCGAAGCAGGCCGGGAAGGCCGCCTAGAGGGAGACCGGTACTACTCCTCTGGCTCCGGGGAAAAGCGGGGGGGGGGATGGGGCTGAGAGGGTGGAGACCCTCTTTAGCTGGCAGAGCGGAGGAATGAGACTCTGCCCACCTCTTATGGCTTTTATGCTGCTCCCTATCCTTGTGCCTCTTCTCTCTAGAAGAAGAGTCCGCCTTTCCCTGAGACAGAGGGAGGTTGAGTCCCAGTCAGGGGAGGGGGAACTGAAGGCAGGGCAGCCGCAGCTGGTGCCTTAGAGGGAAAGGTAGAAGAAGAATCCGTGGGCAAAAGCCCTGCCAGGATTAACTTATTCCTCCTATCCCTCAAAGCCTGGGGGTTGAAGGCCGCACATACTTGGCAGCCAGAAGACAAGAGGCCTACCCCTAGGCAGAGAACGCACTGAGTGTGACCATCCGCTGGGGACAGCTTATGGCCACACAGTGCATTTTGAAAAAATGGCCTTAGGCCCTTCAGCCATCGCACGCACCACACGCACACAGTAAAGGGGAGGGAAAAAGTTAAATTTAAACACTAAATTACCACAAGAAAAGGAGGAAAGAGGTATATAAACAAAGACTAAGGGCTTACAATACTCACTCAACATGCAAAAAAGAGTTTTTAAAAGTTTTAGTTTCTTTAACTTACACCCAATGCCAAGAGCTCATCGCTAGAAGCTATCAGAAGCCACGGCAAATGAGATCTGAGGACTGGAGGGAGGTGGCAGGGCAGTATGGGTAAGGGGGAGGAGCTGAGAGCTCAGATCTTTTAGCTTGGAAAGCTGCCGGCTCGGATCTGAGAACGGATCAGATACCCACAGGTTGCTGATCAAATGAAGTTAACTACTTCAGATCTGCAGGTTCTGCAGAAGGGGCCTTGTACGGAAAGGCTGCTGCCTCAGGTACCTTATAGAATCTGTCTGGACGCTTGGGGGCTGGGGCTGTGAGAATCAGGCTTTTTATACGCAGCTATGAATGCATCCAGAAATGCAGGGTGTACGGTGGGGGGCACTGCAGAAGGGCTAGGACACTCCAATTGAAGTAAATCATAATAACTTTTTTCAGTCTCAGTGACTAGGCTGCTATCCCATTCAAAGAAATTTTGCATATTAGTAATGGTCTCTTCAAAGGTGAGATCCTCACCTGGGGAATCTGTGCCATTGGACTCTTCCTCTGGGAAGGTATATCCCAGGGAATAAGCCAACTGAGAGGAGTAGGTGAGGGATTCATCCTCATCTTCTTGATGAATCCTCTTCCGCTGGGGGGTCGTCAGGGACTGCTCCCTTGGGGTAGAGGCTGTAGGGGCTTGAGTAGGGGTCGGGCTCTGACACAAGGCCAGGAAAGCATTGAGCAGGCCTTGGGTAAAGGCCTGCCGATCTGGGGGCTGTTCGATAGTAGAAGAAGACAGAGGTTGGGAAATATGCTTAGTTTTCGGTCTCCTCTTCCTACGAGTTTCTGATGGGCAAGGTTGTGAAATATGGTGGAGGGTAGGAGGGCCTAACGCCAGCCTGCACTCCACAACGTCCGATTTTATATCTTCATGTACTACCATCTGAGAAACCCCATGCGGTTCCTCAGAAATAATGAGCCGCAGTTCCCCCTAGGTGACTGACTCGGAAACCTGAGTTTCCATCCGGGACATGACCCCAGGCAAAGGAATAGTTTCTTCCTGGCCTTCCACTGAAGGAAGCTCCGAGGACTCCGGCTCGGACTCCGAGCCTTCACTGTCCTTGACTGGTACGACTGGAATGGGGGGGCGCAGCAGTCTGTTCAAGCCTATTCTTTTTGCCCTTCTTGATTGGGGGCTCTCCCAAGGGTTCCGACGTCTGATCCATATGAGTGACTAGACATTTAAGTCTTTGGTTCTCAAGGTACAAATTCAAAGCTGCTAGATGGCATCTAAGGGTTTTGAGCACAAAGACCGGACAAATACTACACGTGGTATGGTTGTGTTCTCAGCCTAGACAGAACAAGCAGAGCTCATGCGAATCTTTATGTGAAATTTGCCTTCCACACCTACACTTGCCCTTTCTACCTGACATGAAACCCAAAGCAGTAGCAAGTAAAGATTAGAAAATCCCTATGGGGGTACTTATCTGGAGTTGCATGTAGAAAACACGTCTTCCGATAAAGCGACAACCGGAGCTGGTAGTCACACAGGCGGCAGAAAAGCTCTGAGGTGGATGCGTGCTGACATCAGCCTTATACCACACTTCCATTTACAACCAATGTCAGAGAAGAGGTGCAGGACATCTCGCAACCCTAGCGGTAGCATTTAACTTTTGTATAACAGACGGATGTTCGAGAGTTCACCAGAGAAAACTCCCTGATGTCATGAATACAGCAGAATATGAACAGAAAAAAAAGTACAACTCTCCCAGTTTATGGATGTATACTAAAAAGTCTCCTAGGAGAACAGTGTTTGGCTTAATATACAGGGACTCCATACTAGTTAAGTAGGATGCATGGACTGAGGGGGACGCAGAAGGGGTCCTGTAATTAGATATTATGTGGTTATGTATAAGGGGTTTTGTTTCATGTAAGTCAGATGTGGAGGGGTTCCAGGTCATTATTTTGTGTAATGAGGTGTGATTTTTTTTCTTTTTTTTAAAGAATATACAGACACCACCACCTTTAGTGCATTTGTCTAATGCAGTGGGCCTATATGAGTAACAAGGATTGAATCCCTGCACTGATGAAGTGCTTTTACTGGTCTTGAAGCAGGTCTCTGTGACGATGCATATATCAGTGTTTTCCACGGTAAGCAGTGCCTGCAGGATGTGGAATTGTTTTGTTTAGGCTCCCAACATTGAGCAGAAATACCTTAATGCTGTCTGAATTCTGTTTTATGTAGGAAGCTTCTGATGACTGCCATTTCTTAAAGGTATTACAGCGGTGGACAACATTTTGGCCAATATACAGTAGCCTTGGAGAGAGAGAGAGAGAGAGGCAGGCCACCCTTCACAAAGTGGTTAGAACACTCTACCATCTCTTTCTACTAGGTTGATATATACTGTACCCCTTTTGAATGACACCAGAGGCTAAGTCAATTGTTGAAGTCAATTATCTTTTGTTCACATTGTGGTATCATCCCTGGTGTTGGTAGAATCCTGCTGCAAAGTCATTGCCAGTGAAATAATCGGCTCACAACATAATCTACTGGTTGCAATAATCAGCTGGAAGCAGTGGTCGGAGAAGGCTCCAATGTCAACAGAGGCCAAGCTAAAGACCTGTAAGTATTTTATTTATTTATTTTACATTTGTTGACCGGGCTAGTCCAGCTGGATACATGTCCATTTTCAGTGGAGGCCCGCGGAGAAAAGCTCCAATGGTTATTACAAGTTTAAACAGAAATAGCCATAACAAGATGAAATTTATAAACAAAGTGAGTTAGTACATGCAATACACATGCAAACAGAAATAGCCATAACAAGATAACATTCATAAGCAAAATGAGTAAATACTTGCAATACACAAATTTGATAATATCAAAACATAGAGTAAATAATAAATTGTCTTACAAATATGGTAAAATAATTTTTTTTTTTTACAATGGTCATACAGTATATATGAGATAACATATATCTACAAAGATGTTATGTAAGGGGGGAGCTATCAAGGATACAGGGAAAAGAGAAGGAAAGAATTAAGGTAGAGGAAAAGAAGACAGAAGGTTGTGATCCATTGAAGGCGAAAGGCCTAGGTACCAGATCGTTTAAGCAATAAAGCAGAAACTGGTGAATTAGTGCTGGATTTGTGTGTTGGATTTGCTACTTTCTTTGTGCTGGTGTTGGTGTTTCGAAGAAGGAAGGTTAATCTGGGTTGGTACAGGAACAGAGCCAGTATTTATTGAGATGCATTTTCAGTTGTCTTTTAAAGAGTGGAAGAGTGGACAAAGATGAGATATCGGATGGTAGTTTGTTCCACATTTTTCCAACAGAGTTGGAAAAAAGGCAGTCACCTGCAGAGTTATTGGGTTTGGTGATATTAACCAGTAGTTTGTTTGAAGAATGTAGGTGTTTCAGGTTATAGTATGGAGTAATGAGGTTAGAGAGTATTGGTGTTTTAGATGGTTGATATAGAATTTTGTGAGCTATTAAGAGCTGTTGATAAATGAGCTTGTTAGGAAGTTCGAGCCAACCTAGTTGTTTTAGGTTCAGACAGTGGTGAGTTCTGAACATAGATCTTGTAGCAAATCGAGCAATATTATGGTAAGATGTAGCAAGTTTCTTGAGGTTATTTTTAGAGAGATTAGTATAAATAGGGGAAGCATATAGAAGGGTAGAGATAAGGTGATATCTGGCTAAGGTGGTCCTAGCTTCAGGTGTAAGGAAGGGTTTGATTCTATAAAGGGATCCAATCTTTTTGTTAACTACTTTTATTGTGTTGTTGATATGAGAATCAAAATTGAGATTGTTGTCAATAGTTATTCCTAGTAGTTTTGTAGTAGAATCAGGAGAAATCAGAGTGTTATCAGTGGAAGTAATAGAGAAGTTTAGAGGGGTAGATTTACGGGTAGGTGAGAACAGTAACAATTTGGTTTTCTTGGGGTTGAGGAGTAGGCAACGGTCAGAGAACCAGTGTTCAACAGTGGTGAAAGCTTTTTGGGTAAGAGACTATAGTTCAAGTTTGAGAGGAAGCAGTGCAGATTATAGTAGAATCATCTGCATATTGTATGCAGGTAGTGTTAGGGATAGCTGATTGGAGGTCATTAATAAAGATAGAAAATAGGAGGGGCCTAGGATAGACCCTTGAGGTACACGTAAAGAGATAGGAAGGAGATTAGATAGTGAATTTTTCCAAAGTACTGCCTGCTGACGGTTTTCTAGGTAAGATGTAAACCAAGTTAAGGAAGAGGGATCAAGTGCGAGAGATTTTAGTATGTGCAGAAGTTTATGATTAACCATGTCAAAAGCTTTTGATAGGTCTATGAAGATAGAAGATGATAGATTATTGTTGTTGCGGTTATAGTTGATGGAGTTGGTATAGGAGAGTAATGCAGTGGTGGTACTGTGGGAAGGTCTAAATCCATGTTGACAGTTAGCAAGTAGGCTGTTATGGAGAAGGTGGTTAAGTAGCTGTTTATGGATACATTTTTCCATGATTTTAGCTATAGGTGATAGCAGTGCTATGGGACGAAAGTTTGAGAAGTCATTAGAATTGCCCCCTTTGTGTAGTGGGATGATGCGAGATATCTTCCAGATAGATCCCTTCTATGTATCAGGATAGAAATGGGATAGGCAGTGGCTTTGGCTCCTATCTGCAAGAATTCTGCAGGAAGTTTGTCTGCAGAGGGGGTGGTGGGTTTAAGTTTTTGGAGTAGAGATAAGATAAAGGAGGTAGATACAGGTTGTAAGTGAAGGGGAGGATGAGTATTTAAAGTAGGTGAGAGTAGTTTAGAGGTGTCAGGAGATAAGTGATTTGCAAGAGTTTGGATGGTATTGGTGAAGAAAGAGTTGAAGTCATTAGCTATTTGTGTGGGATTGTTTGGGTTAGAGTCCTGGGGGTTTGGTTTGATTGACTGGCCTAGGGATAAAAGATTATTAATACTGGCCCAGAATTTTTTAGGTTCTTTTTCGGTGGTTTGTTGTAATTGAAAGTAATAGTTCTTTTTATCTGTCAGGATGGCTTTTTTTGTACCGTTTCTAAGCTCTCTGAAGTTTTGGTGGTCAGTTAGGCTCTTAGTAGAATGCCATTTATCCCAAGATTTATTTCTGAGAATGATTTTTTGCTTAGTATTGTTGGCTAGCCAGGGTGCTGCTTTAGCTTTAGTTCTAATAGTACGACTTGGGGCATGGTGATCTAGGATAGATAGGAATGTAGAATTGAAGTATTCTACAGCTTCATTAAGTGGGAGATATTTTAGCGGGGACCAATTACATTGTCTTAGTTCAGCTTGAAACTGTTCAGAGTTAAATTGTTTTTTAGAACGTAGTGTTTTGTAAGTGGTAAGTAAGGTTGGGTTTGTTTTGTGTCTAATGATATAAGTTAGTGAGTGGTCACTTAGATCATCTGGAAGGGTGCCTGATTGGTAGGTTTGTTGGGGAGTATTAGTAAGAATCCAGTCTAAGGTGGTTTCATTATTGTTGGTTTTATTAGTTCTGGTAGGACTATTAATGAGTTGTTTAAAGCCATAAAGGTTTATATGGGAGGTGGGGTTAGTACTGTTACAGGAATACCAATCGATGTTAAAGTCGTCTAAGACTAGTGTTTCTTGAGGGAGGTTGGTTGAGAGTAAATTGAGGATATATTCGAGTGTTGATATTATTTCCTGGAGGGAGATATGCACAGATGATATTTATGGCTTTAGTAGTATTGACTTGAAGTTTGGAGCCGATTACTTCGGCATTGTCGTCTAGGGTAAAAGTCACATTTATAGTACTAATTTGGAGTTGTGTTTTGTAGAGAACTGCTACCCCTCCTCCCTTTTTGGCAGTGCGATCAAGTCTAATGATGTTATAACCGGGTGGGTGATTTCATTGTCTTTGACTGAAGGCTTTAGCCATGTTTCAGTTAAACATAAAATATCAAATTGATGGACTTCTAGAAGGGCATGGATTTGACTAATTGTGTTACAAATACCTCGTATATTGAGATGGGCAATAGAGAGAGAATTGGTGGGTATAGAAAATGATAGAGATGTAGTTTTGTCTTGTATTTTGTATGTTTTGGTTTTATTATGGTGTGGGCCTGGATTACGATGAATGTCTCCATCTAACAGAAAGTGGAGGAGTTTGAAGTATTTTGGTTGAAGAAGTTTGTAAATGAAGTCAAGTATTTTCCTGGGTTTAAGTTTTCTTAACTTGAAGTGTGCTAGTCTGTGGTATTTGGCTAGTAGGTAGTTGGGTTGTATGGTGCGGTTTGAGAAGGTAGGGGAGAGAGGTGATGTAGATGTAGAGGTGTACTTAGAGGGAAATAAAAGAGAAGAGTTCAGTGGGTATTCATAGGAGGTTAGGAGGTAAGTAGTTATAAGAGAAGATACAAGGGATAAGCAGATAAGCATTTTAAGTTGTGGAGGGATGAATGACATACACATATTAATGTGTATGGAGGTTAGCAAAGAGATGAGATGTAGTTTGAAGGTGTGGTGTGGGGTAGTGGTATGAGAAAGTAGATGGGGGAGGAGGTGGCTTAATTAATTAGTAGGTGTGGTGTACAAAGAGAGGGTTGGGTAAGTTTGTGATGTTAGGTATCTGTCTGAAGTGGACAGGATAAGGTGTGTCTATTAGTGGTATAAATGTAGGACCACTGGGGGCAGGGTAGGGGAGCGGAGTGAACCCGCAGGGCGAACGGAGCGGGTAGAGACAAGAGAGAGGACTATTGAGGATGACAATGTGTAGAGCAGAAAATTTCAGTAAGTATGTCTGATGGTAAGAATGCAGAAGTAGGTTAAGAGGCTAGTGAGAGGAAAGTAGGGAAGTCAAGAGTTACAGTGTGGTTAAAGGTACCCTAGGACTGGGGTGGGGAAGGTGATAGAATAAGTAGACTGGAGAGAGAGAGAAAAAATAAAACAAATCAAGGAATTACTCAGTGCTTTAACACCTCAAGAACAGTAGGAAATGAACGGCGTTGAGGAAGAATGGCAGTGCTTCAAAACAGCGTGTGTAAGGACTGCAGATCAGATACGCAGCACAGCAAGGTATGGAAGTAAGATATATAAGGAAAGCTGGTGATGGAATGCATAAGTCCAGGAGGTCATCAAAAGAATGTATGAGCGCAGGAAAAAGTGGGAGATAGAAAAGACAGAGCAGGCTAGGAAGGAATACTGGTTGGCTAACAAACAGGCTGAGAGAGGAATCGCAATTACAAAGAAGAAGCCATCAGAGGTACTCTACCTGCTTCTGCAAAGTAAGTCAGTAGATGACACAAAGAAACTATATCAAGTGGCAAGGCAAGGAGAGAGATAAAGAAAACAGACACCCTTCATAGTGGGGGGCAGCAACAACCTGCTCACCAGTCGACAGGACATCAAAGACAAATGGAAGGAGCATTTCAAGCAGCTTCTGAATGAAAAAAATCCCACAAAAGTTCTACTGCCCCAGAAACAGCTTACGAAGAAAGAAGAGGAAGAGCCCACAATAGAAGTAGTAAGAACACCATTAAGGAAAATGAAGTCAGGGAAAGCAGCAGACTCAGATTAATTCGCAGCAGATATGACAGAGATGTTGGGTGAGACAGGGGAGAAATGGCTCATGAGGGTACTCATATAGCAGTATGGAGAGAAAGGCATACTCCAGATGACTGGAAAATAAGCATACTAGTGCAATTGTTAATTAAGTATAGCAGTGTAAAATCTTACCATAACAGTAGATGTCCTTCTCTTCACTGTTGCAGTATTCTTCACCTTAAGGATTTCCTGCCAAGGACATCCCAATGTCCAGTCAATATAATAAAGCCTTTACATCTTGTATGTGCCGTACGTCATCCCACACAGGATATAGGGCATAAAGGTAACAAACAGATGCAATTACCTAGTAATGAATTGCCCCAGTAGATAACAGTCTCCAGAGGACAAAAGGAGACTATGCACATACAAAGGTATGCACTGAGGACCAAGCAGCAACTTCAAGGATGGAACTGGTGTCCAAACCCTTCACAAAAGCACCAGAAGAGGCAACTGATTCAGTGGAAAGAGCTCTAATGGAAGTAGACAAGACACCTGCCATGAAAAGAATAACAAAAGGAAATTACCTTGGCTATCCAGGAGAAGATGGTTTGCTTGGAAACAGTTAAACCCAAAGTCCTGGGATGTAAAGAAACAAAAGCTGGTCAGACTTAAGAATGGTCTTAGTTTATCCAAATACCCGAGCTGTCTGAAAATCTAAGGTATGCAGGACCCTCTATCAATCTGTGGAGAAAGAAAAATGGAAGGGAGTTGAACTGCCCAATTTAAGGACTACTCATTAACACCCTTGAGCATAAAAGAAGGATTAGTACAAAGAGACACTGTCTCTGTGGAAAAAAAAAAAAAGCAATGGCCATAATGGCCTGAGGTTCAGAAACCCTCCAAGCAGAAGTAAGAGCAAAGAAGACAGTCTTCCAGGTACAATGTTGCAAAGAAGCTGAAACTGCATGCTCAAAAGGAGCTTGACTCAATTTTTCCAAAACAAAATTAAGGTCCCAATGAGGGGGAATAGGCTTCCTTAGGGCCCAAGATGCAAGACGCCTTTAAGAAACTGTTTGACCTCAAAAGGAAAAGCCAATGTTGAATACAAGGGCAGACAGGCAGAAACAGCTGCCAAATTGGCCTTTACAGTAGAACAGGCCAAGCCAGAAAAGAGCAATTCACACAAATAGGAGAGAACCAGAGGGACCAGCACTGAAAAAGGGTCCTGGCTACAAGCATGGCACCAAACAGAAAATCTTTTCCATTTAGACATACAAGACTTTCTTGTTGCAGGTTTTCTTGCTTCTTGTTGCTTGTAAAACCCTGAGCATATCCTCAAATAAGAGTTGCCTAAAAGGGATCAAACCCTATCACCCACAGTGTCGTTGAAGAGCGTGGACAAGTAGGGATGGATGAGTAAGCCCTCCTTCTCCTATGTGAAGAGATCCAGATTTGGTTACTTGTCGTGATTGCCCCTGGCCAGATGCATTAAGAGGGGGAACCAGTGCTGAACTGGCTAAAAGGGAGTAACTACCAAGATTTTCAGGGAGTACAGCTGAATCATCTGCAGTACTCTTGGAAGTACAGGAAGACGAGGGAAAGCAAAGAGAAACATCTCCTTCCAGGGAAAAGAAAGGGCATCCGTCTTCCATGCCAGATGGCATGGAACTCTGGCACAGAAAAGAATGAACTGCTTCTTCAGAGGGGATGCAAAAAAAAATCTACCTGAGGAATACCCCATCGACAGACTATTTCCAAAAACATCTCTCTGTGAAGCATCTATTTGTAAGCCTGTATTTTGGAACTGTTCAGTCTGCCAGGAGATTGTAATCTGAAGGAATATACATTGCCTGAAGAGTTAATTGATAACTGATAACCAGATTCCCAGGTCTGAAGAGCCAACCTGCAAAGATAATAAATACTATGTGCCCCCTTGTTTCATGACATACCACATCACTGTGGTGTTGTCTGTGTAAACCTTCAGGATGCTGGAAAGAGCATGGGGCAAAAAGCCTGAAGGGTCAGAGTCAGAACTCTCATCAGTTTGATGTTGATATGGTCTGATTTCCAATGGGGGCAAGAGACCTTGAACTTTCGGGTGACCACAGGAAGACCCCCACCCCATGTCTGGACCGTTTGTAAACAGTTCTTGGGAAGGAATTGTCGGCTGAAAGGGTAGGCCTGGCTTGAGGGTAAGTTGATGCATACAGAACTTGAATTTCGGTGTTAGCCAAGGAAGGAGAGGCAATTCTGAAGCCAAACTGACTAAGTACCATTAAAGATCCTGCATATGCAGTCTGGCAAGAGGAAGCATTGGAACAGAATGGCCTTTCTACTCCCCAAGGGTCAAAGGCACAGCAGGGAACTGAGGATGAGAGGAAGAAACTGAGAAATGCAAAAACTTCCTGAAAACTGGGTGAATAGGAATATGAAGTTAAGCATCCTTCAGATCCATTGACACCAGAAATGCTTGAGGCAGCAACACAGGAAACAAGGTTTGAAGAGAAAAAACATCCAAAAGCAAAGAACCTTGAGAAAAGTGTTTACTGAGTAAAGCGAGATCCAGAAAAGATTTCCAAATACCCTCTATTTGAGAAACCAAGAAAGTTCTGGAATACAATCCCTCCCTTACTTGGGGAGGAGGGACAGGCAGAATGGTGCTTTGGTCCACCAGAAATCTCTAAGAAGTGAGTAGCTGCTCTCAAGGAGGAAGTTGAAGAATCCCTGAAAAAGGAGAGAGAGACTTCCACACCATGAAATAACCTTGATGGATGATGACAGAATCCAAGAATCTGAAGTGATGGGTTGCCAGTTTAGAAGAGGGAGAGCTAAAGAGACAAGGGAAACTTTTTGTGTTGGAGAAGGAAATGTCAGAGAGAAGCACTCTTGACAGATAAAGGAGGCTTCTGGGCCACAGGAGCCTGAGAAAACTTAGCAAGAGGAGCTCGCCTACCACATTTCCTGCCTTCAGTAGTCTGACGAGGCTGTCTGCAAACAAAGCAGACATAGTAGACAGTTCCTCTGGAACTTGGGGATATGGGACACTAAAATATACGTGACACTAAAATATACTTAAAGTCCTGCAGACCTTATATTTTTCTTGAAGAGACTTAAACATAGCAGCAGCAGCCCCAAAGAGATTTATTATACAAAGGAGCATCCAGCAACTTGACCCTAACGTCTTCAGGTAATGACTGCAGACGAAGCCAAGAATAACACCTCATGGCAGACCCAAAGGCAGCAGCTGTCGAAGAGGCATCAGCACATCATAGCTCCACTTGACAGAGTGGTGAGCCACATGAGAGGTAGAACCTTAAAACAGAGAGACAGCAGAGGACTCTCCTTCAGAATCAGGGAGGGCAGAAATAACCTGACAAGTCTGGGCAATCAATGCCAGAGCATATCTGGTCATGTGGGTCTGGTAATTAATGGCTCTAAAGGTCAAGGTGGCAGCAGTATAGACTTTCTTCCTAATCCTCTCCACAGCCCTACTATCCTTATCCTAGGGCAGGAGCTTAGTAGAGGGAAAAAAATCTTAGAAAGCTTGTCAGAGGAGACAGAGTCGGCAGGAAGAAACTTACACAGGAATTGACGATCCTCCGGAACCTTACAGAACTTGCCAGGCTTCTTAGGAGCACGGGGCTGAGAATCAAGAGTCTTACAGGCAACTAAAAAGGTGTCTAACAAAGCAGCCAACACAGCAAGTACTGCAGAAGATTTAGGCATGTCCACTTGAAGCAAATCAAAATACTACTTCTGGATATCAGACACCTGAGAAAAATCCCACAAAGCATTCCATCATTCTGGCTACTGTGTCCACAAAAGACAGCACCTCCAAAGGAGATTCAGGGCTAATGGATTCCTCTTCACCAGAGCCGTAAGCCAAAGGAGAAGGCATCTGAGAAAATTAAGAGACTCCTCATCAGACTCCAAATTCTCATCTGAGGAATCTGGCTCCCTAGGACTTTCAGGAGGAGTTAAAATCCAAGGGGAGTTGGCAAAGAAACTCCCAGTCCTGCCATTCCCTTTGAGGATCCTTAGGATGTACAGATGAATGTTTAGTCTTCAGTTTTTTCTTGATAATGACATCAGCCCTAACTAACACTGTAGGCTCTGACCCCTGATGAGATTCAATTACAGTACCCAGGAACCTCTTCCCTGACCAGAATCGGCAGAATCCCTCTAGGGCCCTCCAAGATAACCAATCAAGGTTCCCCCTCGACGTCCGGAACAGATGCCTGGAAAGCCTCAGATGACATGCAAAGGGCACAAATGCCTTACATGTACTACAAAAAGTATGGTCATGGGAAGCAGATCCTTATGGGGAACCTGCCTTCCACACTGACATTTTCAATTCTTTGATGACACGAACTCCAGGTAACGAAAAGACAAGACCAACAGTAAGAAATTAAAATACCCCAAAAGGGCACATATTTGATGGCTAGGGCGTTCAGACTATGAGCAATGATGGCATTCAGACTGGCAGCAAAGTTGTTTTGGAAGGAAAGAGAAGCCAGATTTCCCAGAGGAGATCCCTGGTCATTGGGCAGTATGGAGTCACATGGCACTGAGTTCGACAGGTTAGAAAGACTTTTTATCAAGGAGGTTGCACTCTTTTATGACACCAGGTTATTGGAAAAGTATATTAGTTCCAACTGAACTCCTAGAGGTCGCAGAGTGGACCGACTTCCTGCTTTTGATTTCACAGATGAAGAAATGGACTTGTTAGAAGACTGGAAGAATGTCTCTCTATCCTGTACTTTGGGCTGGCTAAAAATCCTTGTTAAACGCAATGCAAGGCAGCATGATAAAGTGCAGGCGAAGATTTTTCAGCTTCAGGGAAACTTTGTTTCCACTTGTTCTGAGAATGTTTTGCCAGCAAAATTAGAGACAATAAAGCTAGAGTGGCAAAAATTGAAGGGGACATTATTTTCTGTAAAAAAAAAAAAAAAAAAAAAAACGGAAGTTGGAACGCGATATTAGAGATTACAGCAGTAATTTAATTTTTGCATGGCAATGCAATCCAAAAAGAGGAAAGACCAATAGCAATGTAGCAGAAGGCAGATCTCGGAGCGAGAATCCTCCATTTCCTCAACTGATAAATCATCTAGTAGCAAGAAGAGTGTATCATTTGAGGATTTAAACATGGAACCAGTGGAATCATCAACGCAGCAGCATATCAGTTCCTAGCAGTCCAGAAGTCAAGGTCAGAAGTGGCAGGGCAACAAGGGAAGCAATTACAACCACAAAAGGAGAAGGAGACAGCAATAATAGTCGCTCAGAGTAATTGTGGACTTTTTTCCACTGTCAGGTGTGTGCAACAAGGACAATTTAGGATTATTAATTTATCAAATTTAAAATTTTATGATGCTTTGTTGAGTTTGTTTAATAAGGGGATAAAATGTGTTCCCACCTGTTCCCCAGTTTGGCAGACCTGCTTTTTGAAGTGGGTCGTTTTTGCAGAAAGTTGAATTTAAAAATGTTTTTTCATATGAAAACTAAGCAACCTTTAAATATTTTGGAATGTGATAACAGTGACTTTGATAATTCATTGTTGGATTTGTTTTGTACATGAAAATGACCTTGTGGATACTTGGGATGGGGATGAGGATGTTCAGGACACTTCTGATGCAAACGGGCCTTGTAGTGAGGTACAGGATTATTTTATCACTGGATATGGCAGAATAAAGGTTCTGGTTGTACCTTATGTCAGTTCATTTGTTCCCTCTAAATGTTTTGCCAATATTAATATGTTTGAAACTGTGTTGTCTAAGCAGATTAAAGCAGAGTATCAAAAGTTTATGAAAAAACATAAAAAGTTTAACTTGAACAAATCAGAATGGTTAGTTTTGCAAAGAATATGTATGGGCAACGATGATGTGGTTTTTACTCAGGCTGACAAGAGGGGAAATTGGGTTGTCATGTCCAGGGATAAATATAACACAATGGCACATGAATTGTTGGATGATGAAAATGTGTATTTGAAATTAAGTTATGATCCTACATCAGAATTCAATGCTTTAATATTTGAATTATTAGAAAAAGGTGAGAGGCTGAGTTTTTTTCTTCCTTTTGATGTCAAAAGGCTCCATGTGAGAAACTCCAGGGATACAAGACATTTTACTATCCCTAAGGTCCATAAAGATCTGGAAAACCCTCCAGGAAGACAAACAGTGTCTGGTGTTGGGTCCTACTTTCAAAATGTGGGTATATTTCTGGATGCACAATCAGAAAAAATATGCGGTGGTGGTGCTGCGGTAGCGTTGTCACCTCACAGTTAGACGTTGCCCATTAGATTCTCAGAGCGTCTTCTGTGTGTCGACATGCATGAATGGGCGTTCCTTCGTTGAAGGTTGTGCGTTAGGTCCAGCAAGCCAGCACGTAAAAATCTACTGCCAATCATTAGCGGACCGGAGTTCTGCTGTGGCGACCCCTAACCGGGAAAAGCCAAAAGACACAAATACTTCCAGAATACCAGCTCACATAAAAAAAAATGGGAAAGAATTCTGTGACTTGGTAGGTGGTATGAAGTGGGGTCAGGATTATTACTGGATCTCTGTTGATGTTAGGGCTCTTTATACTAGCATCAGTCATTGCCTGAGGCTTGAAGCAGTAGCCAAAATGATGGGGGAGGGTCCTAGGACTGATTACATTTTACAGCTTTTGGAATTTTCTTTAACCCATAATTGTTTTAAGTTTGGAAAGCAAGGTTTTTTGCAATGTGGAGGCACAGCCATGGGTGCCTCCTATGTTCCCAGCATATGCCATCATCTTCATGGGCCATTTTGAGAATCTTTTTATTTGCAACAAAACCTTTTTCATTAACAGGGTGGTCGTTTACAAGCGATATATTGATGACTTGATTTTTATATATAGAGGTGAATTAGAAATTAGATGAGTTTATAGGCAATTTGCAAAAACACTTTTTTGGTTTATCCTTTACCCAGAAGGTACACAGAGAAGTTGTACAGTTTCTTGATGTGGAATTTTTCATAAGTACTGATAGAGTTGTTCTCTTCAGGCCTTTTTTCAAAGAAACAGCAGCTAATAATTTTTTGTTAGCTACTAGTATGCATCCCTCGCTTTTAGTAGAATCCTTACCCTAGGGGGAGTACAGTTGTATTTTCAACACATACAATAAGATGAGTTTGGAGGTGGAATTAAGTTAGAAATAGATTAATGGTTAGAGGGTACCAAAAGGATGTATTGGACAAAGCAGAGATGAGGGTTAAAGGTTTTCATAGTGCAGTGGAAGGTCAAAGGGGGAGTGTTAAGGAAAATGTTAAGATTTGGCAAGGTGCAAATAGGGGAAAGGATGAGGAAAGGGATTTTTTTTTTTTTTTTGTGTGTGAGACTAGGTTTTCCCCTTTTTCGGAGATTTTAAAGAGATTGGAGGATAATCTCTGGCCTACAGTATCACAAGGTGAGGATACTAGTGAAAGTTTTCCATACAGGGTTGTTTTTTTTCATACAATAGGTTCCTCAATTTGAGGGAACTATTGAATAATAGGAAGCCGTCTATATATGATGGTGCAGCAGGATGCTTTTCTTGCTGTAAATGTAAGGTTTGTTCCAGAGTTAAGAACCTTAATGCCATGAAAATCAACAATAGAATATATAATACAATAAATAGGTTTAATTGTTGTTCATGTGGGGTGAAACACATTCTTGGTTGTGGATGTACACCAACCAAACGGTATGTTGGCCAAATGAAGAGGATGGCCAAAAAAGGCATTATGGAACATTTGGGTGATATCAGGCATAATCGCTTGGAAAGTCCTGTAGCTTCTCACTTTAGAGCCATTCATGGAGGTTCTGATTCTTCCTTGTTTTTTAGTGTGTTGGCCAAGCCTATTTTCCATTCTGGTGATAAGATAATTTCCAACAAAAACTACTGTCTATGGAATCTAGATTTATTATTAATTATGATACATTGCATCATGGGGGTTTAAATTTAGAGTTGAATACTGTCTAGTTTTTTTTTTTTGGGGGGGTGGTGGTTTATGTGGTTGGTATGTTTAAATTGTTGGTATTATACTTGCACTATTGCACTGGCACTTCAATGAATTTAATGATGTAATGACTTTAATTGGATGATTTTGTATAAATAAGCTGTGATCATGGTGTTCAATTATCCCTTGAAGGCATAAGCTGAGGTACCAGGAGGTAACATCAGTAACGGTTGGTGGTCCCAATACAGTGTGGCTCCTTGTTTTATTTTTTTATTTTTTTTTTGAATTTTGTAGTTATGTCAGAAATTGACAATCCTCAGGAACGTTAAAGAATTTGCCAGGTTTCTTAGGAGCAAGGGACTGAGAATCAAGAGTCTTACAGGCAGCTAAAAAGGTGACTAACAAAGCAGCCAACAAAACAGGTACTGCAGAAGATTTAGGCATGTCCACATGAAGCAATTCACAATACTACTTCTGGATATCAGACACCTGAGAAAAATCCCACTTAAAGTATTCCATCATTCTGGCTACTGTGTCCACAAAAGATAGCACCTCCAAAGGAGATTCAGGGAAAATATGGGACAACAGTGACGGTGCAAAGAACTGGACGTCCCTCCAAAACTGATGAAAAGACAAGATGAAAACTGGTCAGGGAGGCTGCCAAGAGACCTAGAGCAACACTGCAGTAATTTCTGGCAAGTACTGGTTATGTACTACATGTGACAACAATCTCACATATTCTCCATATGTCTGGACTATGAGGTAGGGTTACACGACGGAAGCCTTTTCTTGCACAGAAAAACATCCAGACCAGGCTAAAATTTGCAAAACAATACATAAGACTCCCAAAAGCACGTGGGAAAATGTGTTATGGTCTGATGAGACCAAGGCTGAACTTCTTGGCCACAATTCCGAAAAGGTAGGTTTGGAGCAAAAACATCACTTTGCATCACCAAAAGAACACTATACCCATGGTGAAGCATGGTGATAGCAGTATCATGATTTGGGGTTGTTTTTCTTCAGCTGGAACTGGGGCTTTAGTCAAGGTGGAGGGGAATTATGAACAGTTCCAAATACCAGTCATTTTTGGCCCAAAACCTTCAGGTGTCTGCTAGAAAGATGAAGAGGAATTTCATCTTTCAACATGACAATGACACCAAGCATACACTCAAATCAACAAAAGAATGGCTTCACCAGAAGAAAATTAAAGTTTTGGAATGGCCCAGCCAGAGCCCAGACCTAAATACAACAGAAAATCTGTGGGGTGACATGAAGAGGGCTGTGCACAAGAGATGCCCTCGCAATCTGACAGATTTGGAGCGCTTTCGCCAGGAAGAGTGGACAAATATCGCCAAGTCAAAATGTGCCATGCTGATAGTCTCCTACCCAAGAAGACTGAATGTTGTAATTAAATCAAAAGGTGCTTCGACAAAATACTAGCTTAAGGGTGTGCACACTCATGCAATTAACTTATTGTATTTTTTTTTTTATTTTTTATATTTTTCAACTAACAGATTTTTTTTTCAATTGAATTGTACAGGTTATAGGTCACATTAAAGGTGGGAAACGTTTTGAAATGATTTATTGTGGTCTCATTTTTTATATCACAAAACCCTGGCATTTCAACAGGGGTGAGTACACTTTTTATATTGTGTGTGTGTGTGTCTGTGTGTGTGTGTATATATATATATATATATATATATATATATATATATATATATATATACATATATATATATATACACACATACATACACACAAACAAAAATATATATTATATATATATATATATATATATGTGTGTGTGTGTGTGTGTGTATATATATATGTATATATATATATATATATATATATATATATATATATATATATATATATATATATATATATATAAATAAATAAATCTTCAGTCCCAGTCTTGAGTTTGGGAAAGCTGGGTAATATTAACAAACCTATTTCAAGGAGGCATAGTGGACAGCGTTGTCACCTCACAGGAAGAGATTCTCCAGTTTGATTCTCTGCTGGGATGCTTTCTGTGTGGGTTCTGTATGTTCTCTGTTTGCGTGGGTTTCTTCCAAGTGTCCCAGTTTCCTCAAACATTCTGAAGACATGCAGTAGATGGACTGGACACTACACTGGCCATAGGTGCATGTGCAGGCGAGTGTGTGATAATTAAGAACAGCCACAGTAGGGTTAGCTATCTGATGGTGTGAACCTTGGTTCTAGATAATTGTCACTGTTGAAATGACACCATGACCCCCATGTACAAAAATGGAAAAAGAGGTTGTTCCTGGAGTAACATACCTCCACAGGTCAAGGCCCTTAACATAGCCCATGAAATCATCTCTGCTCAACAGCTCAGTCTCAAGACTTACTGTAAATATTTCAATTCTCATTGTTTGTAGCTTTCCTTCCACAAGCCTCGGGTGAAAGAGGGCTTTTCTTGCCCAGACTATCCAGGTTAACAAATATAAAACAAATATGTACTTACCCTAATTTTGGATCTTTTTCATCCTAGGCCATTAGATACAACTGCTGGGTATTGAACCACTTGTTGGACTTAATCCAGCCATCTTCTAGTGCACCTAGCCTCAAGTGCCTTCAGATTTGTTTTCTACCATTGCTCCCCTGTGTCCCCATTAACCTCAGATCGAGTTATCAGGCTGGCCTGTGCTGCACATTAGCAGACATAAGAAATGGCAAGATGAAATTACTAAACCACTCAGCAGGTCCTTGAAATAAGGGGGAAGGAGGAGGTTATGTCATAATGGACAAACTAGGAAGAACAGGATCCATTATGTTAGATACACAACTTAATATCCAAGTTCCTCCGCCCATCCAATCAAACTGTTGGGACAGAATACCAAGCTACCTAGATTCTTGGGTGGAATCATGACAAAAAGCTCTAGACTTGGTTAAGTCATCCAGTTTATATTGTTTTGTAAATGTATGCAGATACATTGTTTCTTGTAGCACAAAAATCATCCAGTAAAGAATTTCGGAAAAAGACAGTAATGGTTGCAACAGATATTGTGGAATGAGCTCTTGGCGTACAGGGTAACATCTTATTGTAGGAAGAGTAAATATAGGTGATGCAATCAGGCAGCCATCTGGATAATATTTGCTTAAGAGATTTTCTTGCCCATTTTGTTTAGAGCAAAGGACAACAACTGAATATCTTTCCTGAACAGTTAGATACTGCAAATGTTAAAATCTGAGTTGTCTATGAACATCTGGAACATGCAAAAATATTCTCCTTTGTTGGAATGATTAGGGAAGAAAACTGGAGGATGTAACTTTTTTTAATCAGACTATGACACTACTTTTGGAATAAAGGATGGACTGGTCTCAGGATGACCCTATGTTTGTGAAAAATTAAGTAAGGTTGAGTGGAAGACTATGCGTAAAGCAATGAAATCAGTCTGGCTGAAGTAAATGAGACCAAGAACAGCTTTCCATGATAAAAATCTCAGATCTGTAGAAGAGGATAATGCAAAAAAAGTTTTGTTAAGAGATTCTAACCCACAATTAAAGGTCCCATAGAAGTGTAAGATCTTTTACTTGAGGATGAAGAAGAAATAACCCTCTGGAAAAGGCCTTGCAAAGTTTGTGAGAAGCAACAGAAAGGTTTTGGCACCCAAAATGGAAACTGGAAATGGGTGTTAATTATACTTTAATGGTGGAATAATGTGATCCTGCCTCATAAAGGGTGGTTGACAGGAACTGTAAAACATCTGGAACAGAGAGAGAGAAAAGGGGTCTAAGCCTTGTTATATGGCCCAACTACAAAAGTGTTTACATTTACTCTTGTAGAGTTTGCAGGTAGGTTGCTTTTCAGCAGTCAAAATGTATACCACCTTTTGGGACAAGGATAGTACAGTTTTGTACCTACCATAAATGTAGATGTTCGAGTGTTGACACTGCTACAGTCATTACACTTGGGTTATCCTGCCGTCAGGCGGTTCCCCAGTCGGCCAGAGTTCCAAAGTCTTGGTCTGGCGTCGGTTGCTGTCGCCTCCTACCTGACGTCAGTGTGACAGGGGTATATAAGATGCAGCAGACGCCATTTTCTTCAGTTTTTCTTGCTCCAGATGTCAGGCGTCCCCAAATAGGTAGGCAATTCAAATTGCTAATAAAACATAAATAAGAAAAGCAAACAAAAACTTTCAGTTACCAGCAAATACCCCCCAAAGGTAGTTAAGGGTAGTAGACCTAGGTACGTAACAGCAATGAAGAGGGGATGGAGGGAGGGTAACCTGGACTGCAGCAGTGTCACCAGCAGTGTCAACACTCGAACATCTACATTTATGGTAGGTACAAAACTGTACTATGTTCATCGTGTTACACTGCTGCAGTCATTACACTTGGGTAGAATCCCAAAGCTGTGGTAGGGTGGCTGGTTCTATAATGCATTAGGGGTGGCTATAAGGCACTGGAGAGGCGAAGCCAGCTCTGGATTTGGAGTATAGAGACAGATGATAATGCTTGGTGAAGGTATGCACAGAGCTCCATGTTGCTGCTTCCAAAATATCCTTGGTAGGTACCCCTCTGAGGTAGGCCGTTGATGTGGCTGTTGCCCTGGTGGAGTGAGATCTAATGCTGGTAGACACAGGTTTCCCATGATGCGTATAGCAGAAACGTATGCAATGTCCTATCCATTTGGAAATAGTCTGTTTTGAAATGGCTTTTCCCTGTGCTCCTGCAGCATATGCTACCAATAATTGCTCAGATTTTCTGAAAGCTTTGGTTTTGTCCAAGTAGAAGCGTAACTGCCTGTGAATGTCCAATGAATGCAGTAGTCTCTCCCCTTTATCTGTGGTTTTGGATAAAGGTTGGCAAATGAATACTTTGGTTTAGAGACGCACTTGAAACCACCTTAGGCATAAAAGTAGGGTTATTTCTTAAGGACACCCTGTCCTGGTGGAAAATGAGGAAAGGTTCCACTGCCATTAGTGCCTGTAATTCTGAAACTCTTTGTGCTGATGTAAGTGCCAGGAGCAGAGCAGTTTTCCAAGAGATGTATTTTAATTCTTCTGTGCTAGCTGGCTCAAAGGGAGGTAAAGTTAATTTTTCCAAAACAAAGTTGAGGTCCCAAGTTGGAGCAGGTGCTCTACAGGGCGGTCTTATGTTTTTTGCCCCTCTGAGGTACTGTTTTAGCAAAGGATTAGAGAAAATTGGTGGATCCGTGTTGCAATGAGCAGAGAAGGCAGAGGCATGGATCTTGATGGATGAAAAGGAGAGGCCTTTGTCCAGCATCTCAGTCAAATATTGTAGTATCTGAGGAATGTTTGGCACAAGAGGGTCAAGGCTGTGAGCCTGGTTCCAGGAACAGAATCTCTTCCACTTATCCGAATAGGCTTTCCTGGTACTAGGCCTTCTGGCCTCCAGGATGACCTCCATAACAGCTTTGGAGAGAGGCATTGCTTGCTTTGCTAAGGTATCTTCCATGCAGCGAGGTTTAAGGTCCTTAGCTGGCGGTGGAGAATCTGATTGTTGTTCTGAGAGTAGATGTGGTGTTTGAGGCAAAATCCAGGGTGGTCCTCGTGCTACGTTTTTTAAGATTGGGTACCAGTGCTGGCGTGGCCATTCTGGTGCAATCAGGATCATTTTTGGCACCTCCTGCACCTGGCTTTTATGAGTACCTTTGGAAGAAGAGGCAGTGGTGGAAATGCGTATACTGTTAGATTTTTCCAGCTGAATGAGAGGGCATCCACTTTCCGTGCTTGTGGATGGTAACTCCTTGCGCAGAATCTCTGTAGCTGGCAATTCTTTGGTGATGCAAACAGATCTATGTCCGGGCTCCACCATTTCTGTGTTATCATTCTGAATATTTGTGGATTCAATTCCCATTCGTGTGGATCCAAGATATTTCTGCTTAAGTCGTCTGCCAGTGTGTTTTTCTCTCCTGGCAGGAATTGTGCTTGTAGACGAACTTGATAGCTTATAGCTGTGTCCCACAAAGTCATTGCCTGTCTGCAGAGGGGGTATGAATGGGTGCCCGCTTGCTTGTTTATGTACCACATGACTGTGGTGTCGTCTGTCTTTAGTAGTAGTTGTCCTGAATGTAGCAGGTCCTTGAAAGCTATAAGGACATTTTGTGCAGCTAGCATCTCTTTTTGGTTGATGTAAAGATGCTTTTGTTCTATAGGCCACTTGCCCTGAATGCATTTTCCTGCCATGTGTGCTCTCCACGCGTAATCCGATGCATCTGCTGTCATTGTTTGCCTGGGTGTGGGTTGAGTAAAAGGCTGTCCCTTGTTGAGGTGACAAGCTTGAGCCCACCATCGAAACTGCTTCTGATGGCAAGGTATTAGTGGTATAACTGTATCCAAACTTTGACAGTGTTGAGACCATACACTCTTTAGGTACCATTGTAGTTTCCTCATATGCAGTCTGGCATATGGAATTAGTAGTATGCAAGATGTCATGTAGCCCAAGGCCTGCAGAATTTGTCTTGCAGGGAGTCGGGTCTTTGTTGCCATCAATTGAAAGTATTGAGTCAAACGTCTTTGCTTGTCTGGCGTGAGATAAACCATCTGGGCCGTTGCGTTCAAGCTGGCACCCAGGAATATTATCTCTTGTGAGGGCACTAGTTTTGACTTCTTTTCGTTTACTGTGTACCCCAGGCAACTTAGTAACTTTTTTTTACAAACGCCAGATGCTTTAGGAGAATGTCTTTGCTCTCTGCTTGAATTAGGCAGTCGTCCAGGTATGGGTAAATTTGAATTCCTCTGTCTGCAAAATGCAATTACTGGTGCCAGGCACTTTGTGAAGGCCCTGGGCGCAGTAGATAAGCCAAAGGGCAGTGCAGAGAATTGATAATGCATTGGACCAGCTATGAATCTGAGGTATCTTCTGCAGTTTTGTCTGATAGGGACATGCAGATATGCTTCCTTGCGGTCCAAAGTCACAAGCCAAGCTTGCTTGCCCAGCATGGGAAGAAGCTGCTATTATGTCAAGATTTTGAATTTCGGGACATCCAGGTAAGTGTTTAGAGATGAAAGATCCAGAATAGGCCTCCAGGCTTTGTCTTTTCTGGGTACCAGAAAGAGTCTCGAGTAAAATCCTTGTCCTTCTTCCTGCGGAGGTACCTTTTGAATAGCTCCCATGGTCATGAGTGCTGTAATTTGTTTTTTGAGCCTCTGCCCATTGATTTGGTGGCAGATTTGGCATTCCTTTTAACCTTGGCAGAGTGTGAAAGTGGAACCTGTAACCTTGTGAAATGATATTGAGAACCCATTTGTCTTTGGTGATCATAAGCCAATTGTGATAGAAAAGAGCCAGTTTTCCTCCCAGTGGGGCTGCCAAGAGAGAAATGTTTGGCAGCTGTAGTGGGAAGTCATTGGGACTGCTTTTTGTAAGGTTGTTGTCTGTCTTCTCCTTCTTTCTGGCCTGGTCCGCCCCACTGTCGAGGCCTGTAAGGACCTTGTGGCTGTCCTCTGCCTCTTGGACGTCTGTATTTGCCCCTTTGAGGTCCGTCTGTAACAGGAAAGGACCAATTTTTTGTTGGCCAGTTTCTGCTAAATCTTGGAGGCTGTACCTGTAAGAAATCTTTCACTGTTTGCATAGATTTTGCCTTATCCTCCATTTTCTTTAGTATCTCTTCTGCCTTAACTCCAAATAGGACATCATGCTGCAAGGGTGCATCCAGTAGTTTTGCTTTAACATGACCTGGCAATGCATGTTCCTTGAACCATGCGTGTCTTCTAATGACAGAGCCTGTAACTGCTGCCCTGCAGGAGGCCTCTAAAGAATCAAAACCACATTGCAAAGTATGTTGTCCCACTTGTTCAGCAGCATGCAATAAATCCTGCATTTCTTTAAAATTAGGAGGATCTGTATCTGAAAGCATTTTTTGTTTCAACTGAGACATCAGAAATTGCTGGTATTTTAACATGTGAAATTGGCAATTCAAAGCCCTCATTGCTAAAGTTGCAGATGTATATACTTTCTTGCCCCATCTGTCTAATGCTCTGGAGTCTGTCAGAGGGAACTGGATTCTTTGCTGATGAGGCCTTGACCCCTTTGGGTCCCTGAGAAATAGTTTCTGGGTCTGCCACTGGGCTTTTATACAGAAATTTGTGTGAGTCAGGGGACTCTAATACCAGTCTGGTTTAACTGGAGTTGGAGGTAAGGAATCAGGATTTAAACTGGATTCAGTATACACATCATCCACAATGTCTAACACTGGCGGAATAGCCAGGGGTCTGTGTTGAGGTAAAAGTAGGAATTCTCTGAGCCTTTTCTTGGAATTTGAGTAATCCTGGCCCTCCCAATGGAAATGTTCCCTCATGGTGTGTAAAGTTTCCCCAAAACAGTAATCCTCTGGGGGGAGAGGCTAATGGAATGGATTCCTCAGCATCAGAATCCTCATAAGGGGGTAAAGAGTAACCTAGGTCTGAGGAAGACTGTGAGGAAATGGACACTTGGTCGGAGGAGTCAGAATCCACATCCTGTCTGGGCCTTTTATCTGGAGGGGAATGGGACCCCCTGATCTGAGTGATCAGGTCTTCGGCCATTTTGAGCATTTGTTTCTTAAGCATGGAGGCCTGCCCTGGAGACTGTGATTTCTTAGATTTAAGAGGTGGTTTAGACTTAGAAGAGGGGTTAAGGCTAAGCTGACTAGGTCTGAATACACCCTCTGAAGTAGCAGGAGTTTCATGTACACCGGATCCCTCTGCAGGGTCGGTTTCGGTAGTCTATAAAACTTGGGAGTCCAATGGCCCAGCCAACTCCACTAAGGAGTCGGTGGCTGCCTGTGGTTCTGTTGAAGCGGTTGTCGGGGGCTGCGAAGGCGCCTCACTGAAAACCGGAGAACCGGCGATTGGCCTAGAAGAGGCGTCGTCGTCCGATTTGGGCCTCGGATGCCTGTCTTTGTCTTTGCGCTTTTTATGAATTGCGGTTGCCGGAAGTTACGACGGCATCATATAATTAAATTTTCTGCCAAAGTAATGTCGGGCAAAATCAAACCGACGTTTAATAGTGCGCTTGTTAAATCTTGCACAAAACCGACAACCAGTGACGTCGTGGTCTGGGCCTAGACATGGGATACAATAAGAATGGAAATCCTTATGAGGTATTTGCTTCCCACAAGAAATACAGTTATTAACTTTTACTGACATCGGACTGAGGCAAGAAAAAATTTCCCCAACAGGGTACTTAGCTTTGTAGAAGACTTCGGTTCTGGATTCGGAAATGAAAATCTCAGGAGTCGGCTGACCGGCACTTGCAAACAGCTTTTGCTTCGGGCACCACGCGGCAAGAAAGACTGAAGAAAATGGTGTTGGCTGCATCTTGTATACCCCTGTCGCACTGATGTCAGGGAGGAGGTGACAGCAACCGATGCTGGACCAAGACTTTGGAACTCTAGCCGACTGGTCTAATGACTGCAGCAGTGTAACACGATGAACATCAATCTGTTGCCATTATGGAAACTGGAGATAGCATACAGTTAATCTGAGGTTCCAAAGGTCAAGGTAAGGCTGACCAGAATGGTGTGAGAAGAGAGATGGTTTTGATCTAGAAGCCTTGGAGTCTTCTTCAAATGAGACCTGGGCTGGGGAAACCAGATTTTCTTCAGCATTAGTAACAGTGAGAATTACTATCTATTCACAAGTCAATGCTTTCTGTAGAAATTTGGAAATGTGGGGAACTGGGGAAAAGCTATATTAAAGCCTTGAGGGGCACTGAGATGATTACTGACCCTTAGTGCGGAACAGGGTGTAATAGTCACTGCACTTGGTGATGGAAAAAGATATTCATAACTTGCAGCAATTCTGCTCCCAGAGACTGAATATCTGCTGAGTCACTGCTGGACTGAGAGACCACTCATGAGGCATTAGGATAGACCTGTTAGACAGCTGACTTTCCCTGGGAATTTGCGTTGCAGTGAGGAAAGTGATGCAAATTTAATGCCCATTGCCAAACTCTCATGGTCCTTCTGCAACAAGGGAAGGATTTGGTTTCTCCCTGCTTGATGATGTAACATACAAAAGGCATTTCTCTACTTGAATAGCTATCACTCAAAGTGGATGGAAGTTCTGGAATTCCTGCAACATAAGGAGAATTGCTCTAATCTCCAGGATGCTGATGTGTAGATTGCCTTCTGTCTGTGTCCAAACACCTTTGACCATCCTTAAAATTCCACCACCTCACTATGCAGAGGAGGCCATCCATGGTCACTATAACAAATAAGGATGACATAATGAATGGCCAACCTGTGTGAATGGCTGGTGATATTGACGAAAACTTGCAAAAGTACAGTTTTGTACCTACCATAAATGTAGATGTTCAAGTGTATACACTGCTGCAGTCATTACAGTTCCAAAGTCTTGGTCCGGCGTCAGTTGCTGTCGCTTCTTCCATGACGTCAGTGCGCCAGGGGTATATAAGATGCAGCCGACACCATTTTCTTCAGTTTTTCTTGTTCCAGATGTCAGGTGCCCCCAAAAAGGTAGGCAATGTAAATTGCTAATAAAACATACATAAGAAATGCAATCAAAAACTTTCAGTTAAAAGCAAATACTCCCCATAGGTAGTAAAGGGTAGAAGACATAGTTAAGTACCAGCAAGGAAGAGGGGAAGGAGGGAGGTAACCTAGACTGCAGCAGTGTATACACTCTAACATCTACATTTGTGGTAGGTACAAAACTGTACTATGTTCATCGTCTTACACTGCTGCAGTCATTACACTTGGGTAGAATCCCAAAGCTGAGGTTGGGTGGCTGGTTCTATAAGGCATTAGGGGTGGCTATAAGGCCCTTCAGCACTTCAGTGGCAAAGCCAGCTCTGGATTTAGAGTAAAGGGGCAGGTGGTAATGCTTGGTAAAGGTATGCACAGAACTCCAAGTTGCTGCTTCCAAAATGTCCTTGGTAGGTACTCCTCTGATGTAGGCAGTAGAAGTGGCTTTAGCCCTGGTGGAATGAGACCTAAGGCTGTTAGGAACAGCTTTCCCATATTGTGTATAGCAGAAACGTATACAGTGCCCTATCCATTTTGAAATGGTCTGTTTTGAAATAGCTTTTCCCTGTGCACCTGCAGCATATGCTGCAAACAATTGCTCAGTTTTCCTGAAAGCTTTTGTTTTGTCCAAGTGGAAGTGTAACTGTCTGTGTATGTCCAAGGAGTGCAGAAGCCTTTCCCCTTTATTTTGTGGATTTGGATAAAATGTTGGCAAGTGAATAGTTTGGTTTAGAGCCACACTTGGTACCACCTTTGGCATAAAAGTAGGGTTTGTTCTTAAAGACACCCTGTCTTGGTGGAAAATGATGAAAGGTTCCACTGCCATTAGTGTGTGTAATTCTGAAACTCTTTGTGCTGAGGTTATTGCCAGGAGCAGAGCAGTTTTCCATGAGACATATTTTAAGTCTGCTGAGGTAGCTGGCTAAAAAGGAGGTAAAGTTAATTTTTCCAAGACGAAGTTGAGGTCCCAAGTTGGAGTTGGTGCTCTACGGGGCGGTCTTATGTTTTAGCAAAGGATGAGAGAAAATTGGTGGGTCTGTGTTGTAATGAGCAGAGATGGCAGAGGCGTGGATCTTAATGGATTAAAGAATAGGCCTTTGTCCAGCATCTCAGTTAAATATTGTAGTATCTGAGGAATATTTGGGACAAGAGGGTCAAGGCTGTGAGCCTGGTTCCAGGCACAGAATCTCTTCCATTTATCCGAATAGGCTTTCCTGGTGCTAGGCCTTCTGGCCTCCAGAATGACATCCATAACAGCTTTGGAGAGAGGCATTGTTTGCTTGACTAAGGAATCTGCCATGCAGCCAAGTTTAAAGTCTTGAGCTGGCTGTGAAGTATCTGATTGTTTTTCTGAGTCAGAAGATGTGGGATTTGAGGCAAAATCCATGGTGGACCTTGTGCTAAGTTCTTTAAGATTGGGTACCAGTGCTGGCGTGGCCAGTCTGGGGCATTCAGGATCATCTTTGGCTTTTCTTGTCTGGCTTTTAGGAGTACCTTTGAAAGGAGAGGCAGTGGTGGGAAGGCATATACTTGTAGGTTTTTCCAGCTGAATGAGAGGCATCCACTTTCCATGCTTGTGTGTGGTAAGTCCTTGTGCAGAATTTCTGTAGCTGGCAATTCATTGTTGAGGCAAACAGATTTATGTCCGGGCTCCACCATTTTTGTGCTATCATGCTGAATATTTGTGGATGTAATTTCCACTCGTGCGGATCCATGATGTTTCTGCTTAAGTCGTCTGCCAGAGTGTTTTTCTCTCCTGGCAGGAATTGTGCTTGCAGATGAACTTGATAGGTTAGAGCTGTGTTCCACAAGGTCATGGCTTGTCTGCAGAGGGGATAAGAACGAGTGCCCCCTTGCTTGTTTATGTACCACATAACTGTGGTGTTGTCTCTGTCTTTAGCAGTAGTTGTCCTGGATGCAGAAGGTCCTTGAAAGCTATAAGGGTATTTTGTACAACGAGCATCTATCTCTTTTTGATTGATGTGAAGATGCCTTTGCTCTGTGGGCCACTTGCCCTGAATACATTTTCTGCCATGTGTGCTCCCCAGGCGTAATCCGAAGCATCTGTTGTCAGTGTGTGCCTGGCTGTGGGTCGAGTGAAAGGCTGTCCCTTGTTGAGGTGACAGGCTTGTGCCCACCACTGAAACTCCTGTTGAAGGCAAGGAATAAGTGGTACTACTGTTTCCAAACTGTGACAGTGTTGAGACCAGACACTCTTTAGGTACCATTGAAGTTTCCTCATATGTAGTCTGGCATACGGAATTATGCAAGATGCCATGTCCCCCAAGGCCTGCAGAATTTTTCTTGCAGGGAGTTGGGTTTTTGTTGCATCAATTGAAAATATCGAGTCAGTTGTCCTTGCTTGTCTGGCGTGAGATAAGCCATCTGGGCCGTTGTATTTAAGCTGGTACCCAGGAATATTTATCTCTTGTGAGGGCACTAGTTTTGACTTCTTTTCATTTACTGTGTACCCTAGGCAAATTAGCAATCTTTTTACAAATGCCAGATGCTTTAGAAGAATGTCTTTGCTCTCTGCTTGAATAAGGTAGTCGTCCAAGTATGGGTAAATTTGAATTCCTTCTTGTCTGCAAAATGCAATTACTGGTGCCAGGCATTTTGTAAAGACCCTGGGCGCAGTAGATAAGCCAAAGGGCAGTGCAGAGAATTGGTAATGCATTGAACCAGCTAAGAATCTGAGGAATCTTCTGCAATTCTGTCTGATAGGGACATGCAGGTATGCCTCCTTGAGGTCCAAAGTAATGAGCCAATCTTTCTTGACCAGCATGGGAAGAAGCTGCTGTAGTGTCAACATTTTAAATTTTGGAACATCCAGGTAAGTATTTAGAAAAGAAAGATCCAGAATGGGCCTCCAGGCTTTGTCCTTTCTGGGAACCAGAAAGAGTCTTGAGTAAAATCCTTGCCCTTGCTCCTGTGTTGGTACCTTTTGAATAGCTCCCATGGTCATGAGTGCTGTAATTTGTCTTTGAGCCTCTGCCCATTGATTTGGTGGCAGGTTTGGCATTCCTTTTAACCTTGGCAGAGTGTGAAAGTGGAACCTGTAACCTTGATATATAATACTGAGAACCCATTTGTCTTTGGTGATCATATGCCAATTGTGAGAGAAAAGTACTAGTTTTCCCCCCAAGGGGGCTGCCAAGAGAGAAGTGCTTGGCAGCTGTAGTGGGAAGTCATTGGGGCTGTTTTCTATAAGGTTGAGGCCTGTCTTCCCCTCCTTTCTGGGTTGAAGCACCACATTGTCGAGGCCTGTAAGAACCTTGTGGCTGACCTCTGCCTCTTGGACATCTGTATCTGCCCCTTTGAGGTCTGTCTGTAACTGGAAAGGACCAATTTTTTGTTGGTCAATTTCTGCTAAATCGAGGAGGCTGAACCTGTAAAAAATCCTTCACCATTTGCACAGATTTTGCCTTATCCTCCATTTTCTTTAATACCTCTTCTGCCTTAATTCCAAATAAAACATCCTGCTGCAAAGGTGCATCCAATAATTTTGCTTTAACATGATCTGGTAAAGTCTGCTCTTTTAACCAAGCATGTCTTTGAATGACAGACCCTGTAACTGCTGCTCTACAGGAGGCCTTTAATGAATCAAAACCACATTCCAAAGTATGTTTACCCACTTGTTCAGCTGCATGCAATAAATCCTGCATTTCCTTAAAGTCAGGAAGATCTGAATTTGGAAGCATTTTTTATTTCAACTGAGACATCAAATATTGCTGCTATTTACGCATGTGAAACTGGCAATTTAAGGCACTCATTGCTAAAGTTGCAGATGTATATACTTCCTTCCCCATCTGTCTAATGCTCTGGAATCTCTGTCAGAGGGAACTGGATTTTTTGCTGTAGAGGCCTTAACCCCTTTGGGACCCTGGGAAATAGTTTCAGGGTCAGCAACACGGCTTTTATAAAGAAATTTGTGAGAGTCAGGGACTCTGTAGTATCTGTCCGGCTTAACTGGAGAAGGAGGTAAAGAATCAGGGTTTAAACTGGATTCGGAATACACATCATCCACAATATCTAACACTGGCGGAATAGCAAGGGGTCTGTGTTGAAGTAATAAAAGAAAATCTCTGAGCCTTTTCCTGGATTCTGTATAATCCTGGCCCTTCCAATGGAAATGCTCCCTCATGGTATGTAAAGTTTCCCCAAAGGAGTAGTCCTTTGGTGGAGAGGCTGAAGGAATTGATTCCTCAGCATCAGAATCCTCATAAGGGGGTAAAGAGTATCCCTGGTCTGAGGATGAATCTGAGGAGATGGACACCTGGTTGGATGAGTCATAGTCTGCATCCTGTCTAGGCCTTTTATCAGGAGGATGAGACCCCCTGATCAGAGTAATTAAGTCTTCGGACATTTTGACCATTTGTTTCTTAGGCATGGAGGGCTGTCCTGGTGAATGTTGAACTTGTTTCTTTGTTTTTAAAGGGATTTTAGACTTAGCAGAAGATTTAATGGTTAGCTGAGTAGGTCTGAAAACACCCTCTGAAGCTGAGGGTTGTTCAGCTGCTCCGGATCCCTCTGAAGGGTTAGTCTCGGTAGTTCCTAAATCTGGTGTATCCGAAGGCCCAGCCATCTCCACGTGGGAGTCGGAGGCGGTCTGTGGTTCCAAAGAAGCGGTCGTCAGGGGCTGTGAAGGCGCCTCACTGAAAACCGGAGAACCGGCGACTGGCCTAGAAGAGGCTTCATCAGTTTTGGGCCTCGGATGCCTGTCCTTGTCTTTGCGCTTTTTGTGTATCCCGGTCGTTGGTTGTTCCGACAGCATGGTGTAATTGAATTTTCTGCCAAAATAATGTCGGGCAAAATCAAACCGACATTTAATAGTGCGCTTGTTAAACCTAGCACAAAACTGACAACCTGTGACGTTGTGGTCTGGGCCAAGGCATGGGATACAATAAGAATGGAAATCCTTATGAGTTATTTGCTTCCCACAAGAAATACAATTATTAACTTTTACTGACATCGGTCTGAGGCAAGAAAAAGTTTCCCCAACGGGGTACTTAGCTTTATAGAAGACTTCGGTTCTGGATTCGGAATGAAAATCTCAGGAGTCGGCCGACCGGCACGTGCGAACTGCTTTTGCTTTGGGCACCGCGCAGCAAGAAAAACTGAAGAAAATGGCGTTGGCTGCATCTTATATACCCCTGGTGCACTGACGTCAGGGAAGAAGCAACAGCAACCAATGCCGGACCAAGACTTTGGAACTCTGGCCGACTGAGGGACCGCCTGACGGCAGGATAACCTAAGTGTAATGACTGCAACAGTGTAACACGATCATCCTCTGGTGTTGAATGATGATCTGACAAATGGGCTACTGTGTGGACAGTATTCAACAAAGGATTCTCATATGGAATCAAGCATAGGTGACGATGACAACTGAAGCAGCCATAAAACCTAACGCCCCAAGAACTAAGGATGTATTTTTTAACAACACTTGAATTAATGGCCTGGATGGTATGAGCTCTGTCTAAAAGAATACTTGCTTTGCATGTTTTTTTTTTTTTTTTTTTTTTTTTTTTTTACTGTACATGTTCTTGTATCCACCTGGCAACTGATGCATGTAATCTCTTGAGTATACCAAAAATGTGACTTTTTTGTGGTTTACAGAAATACCTAAAACAAGGCACAGCTGAAAAAAGTAAATCTATCGTTGCTAGTAGGAGATTTCATTGTTGCAGAGAGGAGTCAACTGTCTATACATGGGAAAAAGTACAGTTATGTACACTTACCATAAATGTAGCTGTTCGAGTGTATTCACTGTTGCAGTCATTACATTTGGGTAGAATCCCAAAGTTATGGATGGAAGGATGGAACTAAATAGCATTAGGAGAGGCTATAAGGCCCTGCAGAACTGCAGTGGCAAAGCCTGCCCTGGATTTAGAGAAGAGAGGCAAACGATAATGCTTTGTGAAGGTATGAACAGAGCTCCAACTAGCAGCTTTTAGAATGTCTTTGGTTGGAACTCTTCTGACAAAGGCTGCTGAGGTAGAGGCAGCTCTGGTGGAATGCAACCGGATTCCCTTGGGTACAGGTTTACCATGATGCAAGTAGCAGAAACGAATGCAGTGGCTTATCCACTTAGAAACAGTCTGCTTTGATATAGCCTTCCGCTCTGATACTGAAGCAAACGCCACCAGTAGTTGCTCAGACTGTCTTAGAGATTTGGTCCTATTAAAGTAGAATCTTAGTTTTTCTGTGTACATCCAATAAATGCAGAATCCGCTCCCCCTTGTTCTGCGGATTTGGGAAAAATGTTGGCAGGTGAATGGTCTGGTTAAGAGCGACACTGGATACCGCCTTAGGCATAAAAGAAGGATTGGTGCTGAAGGCCACCCTGTCCGGGTAAAATATGATGAAAGGCTCCACTGCCATGAGAGCCTGTAGTTCTGAAACTCTTCTTGCTGATGTGGTTGCCAAAAGGAAAGCTGTTTTCCAAGATAAAAACTTTATATCTGCAGTAGCTGCTGGTTCAAAAGGAGGCAGGGTGAGTTTTTCTAGCACAAAATTGAGGTCCCATGCAGGAGTTGGTGATCTTCTGGGAGGCCTTAAATTTTTGGCCCCTCTAAGATACTGTTTTAGCAGAGGGTGAGAAAAGATGGGAGGCTCCGTTTTGTAATGAGCCGAGATGGCAGAGGCATGGATTTTTATTGAAGAGAAGGATAGGCCCTTGTCAAGTATTGTAAAATCTGAGGGATATTTGGTTTTGCTGTGTCCGTTCCTTGTGCTTGGTTCCAAGCATAGAATCTCTTCCATTTATCAGCATAAGATTTTCTAGTACTAGGCCTTCTGGTTTCCAAAATGACATCCATAACAGATTTACTGAGAGGTGTTGCTTGAATAATTACATGATCAGCAATGCTGCAAGGTTCAGAGTTTGTAGCCGAGTGTGCAGAATTTGATTGTTCTGCTGAGACAGTAGATGAGGTATTTGAGGCAAGTTTCAATGAGGGAGTTGACACATATTCCTTAGAATTGGGTACCAGTGGTGGCGAGGCCAGTCCAGAGCAATTAGGATCATTTTTGGTTTTTCCTGTCTGACCTTTAGTAAGACCTTAGAGAGAAGAGGCAGAGGGGAAAAGGCATAGACTGATAGGTTTTTCCAACTGAAGGATAGGGCATCCACTTTCCATGCTTGTCTGTGATAAGTCCTTGTGCAGAATTTGTCCAGTTGATAATTTTGGGGAGAGGCAAATAGATCTATGTCTGGGCTCCCCCATTTCTGTGTTAACATGCTGAAGACTTGTGGATCCAGTTTCCAGTTTCCACTTGTGCAGGTCCATAAGATTTCTGCTTAGGTCGTCTGCCAGAGTATTTTGTTTCCTGGCAGGAATTGAGGTTGAAGATGTACTTGGTAAGTCGAGGCTGTGTTCCACAATGCCATGGCTAGTCTGCAAAGGGGGTAGGAATGTGTACCCCTCTGCTTGTTTATGTACCACATATCCGTGGTGTTGTCCATCTTTATCAGTAGTTGTCCTGGATGAAGTAAGTCCTTGAAGGCTGTAGGGGCATTCTGAACAGCAAGCATCTCTTTCTGGTTGATATGCAGATGCATTTGTTTTGGGCTCCATATGCCCTGAATGCATCTCCACGCCAGGTGGGCCTCCCAAGCATAGTCTGATGAGTCTGTAGTTAGGGTTTAGGTAGCAGGGGGTAGAGTGAATGACAGTCCCTTGTTTTGGTGACATGTCCCTGCCCACCAAAGAAACTCCTGTTGTAGGCAGGGAATGAGAGGAATCATTGTTTTCAGACTGTGACAATGCTGACTTCATAAACTTTTCAGGTACCATTGAAGTTTCCTCATATGCAGTCTTGCATATGGAATAAATAGAATGCAGGATGCCATGAAACGCAAAGCCTGCAGAATCTGTCTTGCAGATAAGTGGGTTTTTGTTGTCATCTGTTTGAAGTATATAGTCAGTTGCCTTTGTTTGTATGGCATAAGGTAAGCCATCTGGACAGTTGTATTCAAGCTTGCACCCAGGAATGTAATTTTTTGAGAGGGTACCAGTTGTGATTTCTTTTCGTTTATTGTGTACACTAGGCATGTTAGAAGCCTTTTTACAAATGCCAGATGTTGAAGAAGAATGTCCTTGTTCTCTGCTTGAATGAGACAGTCGTCCAAGTAAGGATAAATTTGTATGCGTCTTTGTCTACAAAATGCAATTACTGGTGCCAGGCACATTGTAAAGACCCTAGGTACAGTAGATAAGCCATAGGGCAGTGCAGAGAATTAGTAATGCATAAAACCTGCCTTGAAGTGGAGGTATCTTCTGCACAATTCCCCTATTGGGATATGCAGGTATGCCTCTTAAGTCTAGAGTCACTAACCAAGCGTTCTTGCCCAGCATAGGCAGTAGCTGTTGTAAAGTCAGCATTTTGAATTTTGGAATGTCCAGGAACGTGTTCAAAATTGATAAGTCCAGTATTGGACGCCAGGCATCGTCTTTTCTGGGTACCAGGAACAGTTTTGAATAAAAACCTTGTCCTTTTTCCTGTTCTGGTACTGGTTGAATAGCCCCCATATCCATGAGGGACGTAACTTGTTTCTGAGCCTCTGCCCATTGATTTTGTGGCAGATTTGGCCAACTGTTTGGAATTGGCAAAGTATGGAAATGAAATCTGAACCCCTGGGATATTATGTTTAATACCCACTTGTCCTGGATAATTAACTGACAATTTTGAGCATGAAGTGCTAATTTCCCCCCCCAAGGGGGCTGCCAACAGATAAGTGCTTGGTAATGGTAGAGGGAAGTCATTGAGACTGCTTACTGTAGGGTTGTGCTTTGTTTCCTCCAGATTTAGAGGTGAAGGCACCCCATTGCTTTGACCTGTAAGAACCTTGTGATTGGTATGCTTTTGAGCACCTGGATTTGCCTTGAGAGGCTCTGTTGGACACAGGAAAGGACCAATTTTTAGTAGGCCAGTGCCTACTGAATCTGGGTGGCTGCACTTGTAAGAAATCTTTTACAGTTTGCATAGACTTAGCTTTGTCTTCCATTTTCTTAAAACCTCTTCTGCCTTATTACCAGAGTATCATGCTGTAAAGGGGCCTCCAACAATTTAGCTTTAACATGATCAGACAGATTTTGCTCCTTGAGCCAGGCATGCCTTCTAATCACAGATCCAGTAACTGCATACCTGCAAGAGGCCTCCAAGTAATCAAAACCACATTGCAAAGTATGCTTTCCAACCTGCTCTACTGCATGCAATAATTGTTATAATTCTTTATTTTCCACACAATCAGAAATCAACATCATTTTCTGTTTCAATAAGCCCATAACATGCTTTTGATATTTAAGCATATGAAACTGGCAGTTTAAGGCCCTAATTGCCAAGGTTGCAGACGTATACACCTTCTTTCCCCATCTATCCAGCGCCCTGGAATCTATATTAGAGGGGGTAGGATTTTTGGCTGTAGAGACCTTTACACCTTTGGGACCCTGTGAGATAGTCTCAGGATCAGCAGCAGGATTTTTGAACAGAAATTTGTGGGAGTCAGGAACCCTGTAATATCTGTCTGGCTTACTAGGAGCCGGAGATAGGGAATCATGAGCCATGCTTGATTCCAAAAACACATCATCAACAATGTCTAATACAGGAGATATAGCCAAAGGCCTATGCTGAGGAAGAAGGAAATCCCTAAGCCTCTTTTTTGATTCAGAGAAATCCTGACTCCCGCAATGAAAATGTTCCCTTAAAGTACGCAAGGTTTCTCCAAAAGAATAATCCTCAGGAGGAGATGCAGATGTGATGGATTCCTCTGCATCTGAATCCTCATAGGGTCATATAGAAAATGCCTGATCAGAAGAGGAGTCAGAAGAAATAGAAACCTGATCTGAAGATTCATAATCAGTGTCTTGCCTAGGCCTCTTAGCAGGGGGGGGGGGGCACTGATCAAGGTAATCAAGTCCTCTGCCATTTTGATCATCTGTTTTTTAGGCATAGGGGCCTGAGCACGTGGATCATGCGTCATTTTTTTAGACTTAGAAGTTGTTTTTGATCTTGTTTTTAAAGTTGGCTTCGGTTTTATATAAAATAGTTGAGGCCTGAAAACACCCTCAGAAGCCTGCTCAGCGGCTCCAGAACAATCCAAGGAAGAGACATCCGCTGGTTCAATACTCTGACAATCTCGTGGCATAGCGGACTCCGCATGGGTCTCGGTAGAGGCCTGCAACTCAAAAGTAGCGGGTATCAGGGGCTGCGAAAGCACCTCACGAAGTACCAGCAAACCGGCGACTGGCTTAGGAGAAGCTTCGTCGTCGGTTTTGGACCTCGATGGTCTGTCTCTGTGTTTTTCTTTGCGTTTTTTGTGAACTCCAGTAATCGGATTACTATCTGACGACATTTCAGAGTAATTAAATCTTGGTCCAAAATATTTTGAAGCAAAAATATACAGACGCTTGATAGTGCACTGGTTAAATCTAGCACAAAACCAACAGCAAGGCACATTATGATCTGGGCCTAGGCAAGGAATACAGCACAAATGAAAATCCTTATGAGGTAATTGCTTCCCACAAGTAATGCAATTATTAACTTTTACTGACATCGGTAAGGAGCAAGAAAAAGTTTCCCCAACGGGGTACTTAGCTTTAGTTGAAGACTTCGGTTCTGAAACACGAAAGCGAAAATTTCAGGAGTCAGCAGAATGGCACTTGGGAACTGCTTCAGCTTCGGGCACTGCGCGGCAAGAAAGACGGAATAAAATGGCATCGGCTGCATGTTTTATACCCCTAACGTCATGGAAGAGAAGACAGCAACCAACGCAGGACCCAAGACTTTGTTATTCAGGCCGACTGAGGGCAACCTGCCAGCAGATTACCCAAATGTAATGACTGCAACTGTGAAACACGAAGAACATCATGAATCTCTCTTAGTTGAAGAAGAGCTGCAACTACTGCCATCCACTTTCTGAACACCATGAAGGCTTTGATGAGGTCAAAGGGTACAGCTCTTAACTGGAAGCGATTGACTTCTACCCAGAAGCACAGACACCTAACGTTCTAGACTCCTTTGCAATCTTTATGTGGAGGTAGACATCCTGAAGGTCTACAAAACACACCCAGACATTTGCCTTCAGTCAGGGCAAAATTGCTTACACTGTGACAGTTCTAGATGTTTTCATTTTTGAAAATGTTGTTTAGTCTACTGAGATACTGAAGTGGCCTGAGGTCCTTGATCTTTTTGTGCTAAAAATAATCTGAAATAGTATTCTGACCCTATCTAGTATAGAGGGACCTCCTGGATGGCTTTTTGTTTTGCTGGAAGATGAAGAGCTCTCTTTTTGCAGCTTTGAACTGGTGGGGTGGAACATCTGGAAGTGACTAACAGATGAGGAAGGGAAGGAGCAAAAGGTATAAAGTCTCTGGAGAGTCTCTCTCACCACTTTGTATGTATGATGGCCCTCCATGTAGCAGAGTAGAAAAGTAAGCACAGCCTGACTGCCTCCAGAAGTAGAGAAGTCAAGGTAAGCCATCAGGCTTTGTTTGATGGAAAAGGGCCTCGAAATACCTGATTTTGCAGACCCCCTCCCCCCACAAGCAGATGGTTGGCTTCCATTAATGGGGCCATCTTTGCTGCAGCCATCCACAGAGCATGAGAAAACAGAGGCCCGATATAAGGATTTTATGAACCAGAGAGATTTGTAACCCTTCTGATTCCTGTTAAAGGACTGATAAGGTTTTCAAATCAAACACCTACAGGCAGACAGCATTCGCCATTCTCATTCATACCTTGTCTACCTCTCTTTCACAGCAAGCCCAAATAACATGCAGCCATCAAAAGGGACACTGGTGAAGGATACCTTAAAGTTGCCTGCAAAGTCACAAAAGTAGGCATGTCATCTAAGATTGAAGCCTGTGCATGCTGCTCTGGCTGCTCCCATCAGCTGTATTATGGAGCAGATATATGAAGAAGTTAGTAATATTTATCAGTGTGTGCCCACAGTAGTCTCTGGTTGTTTCCCTCACTCCGGCATGGGTGGCTTGTGCAATGTATCCATTGCCTGTTCTCCTAGAGCCCTTTGGAAAAAACTGAGGCGTGTTATGTAAGTTTAACTCCCTCAGAGCAAAAGTGCTTGAGGTGTGAGCACACTTCCCCATTCTATCTGTGGCTCTACATTCTCTGTTACACAGACACACAATAGTTGACACTCAGGTCAGCTCTCTTTTTTTTGACTGCTGCAACAAAGGCAGAATTCACCAGAGGACCTATACACCAGTACTGCTTATCATTAGGTGGAGGTAGTACGTTTTTGTTTACAAGTATCAGAAACTTTCATGGTCAAGGAATACAAGAGTATGCACTCTGTAGAATTTTATTATAGGAAGCACATCATTTACACCTCACTTCACATGAAGTCTTGAGGCAGAAAAGACACCAAAGGTGAAAGATGTAATGTAGAATGTGTCAGCCACAAATACACCTGTTGATAACCCTTCCAAGGGATTGTACAAAGCTCAGAAAGATCTCTAAAATACAAAGAAGTCAATAACAATATGATGCAATAAATAAAGAAAAAAAAAGAAAAATAATAAAAAATACCCAAACTCGGTACTTAATGTAGCTCAGGAGTTGCAGAAGATAGTGATGGACAGACATGTGAGCACTGGCAAAAAAAGAAATGGAGACTGTGGGCACTTCTCCCCCTTTATACTGTGCATCTTGCCTGTGGTGTGGTGAGGGTGGCCTGTATGGTGACATCCAAAAAGTCTGGAAGCCTGGTCAGAAAGCTGAATTTCTGGCTGACAGGTGAATTCCTCAGTTGACTAACTATACTGCATATGTGATCTTTACAATGACAATCTGGTTGTTTTACTGGGTCTACTTCACTGGTGTCCAGTTCCTGCCATGCCTCCTGGTGGCGAAGCCAAAAAAGATAATAAACAGGAGAGACCATCTAAGAGCTACAGGGTACAGAATAGTATGCTTCAAACAGCACTTCCTCATTCTGAGAGGGTGAGTCTATTGGCCAGGATTCCTTATGTCTCATCAATTCAAGGATTTCGCCAAAACTGGCATTTTCAGGAAAGGACTCCATTTCTCATCCAAGTCCATATCTGATTTTTAGTGACTTCAAAGGGAAGTCCACAAGCAGTGTTTTACAAATTCTCTTCCTGAGGACTCTCCAGCTGTAACTGATCGGACTCTCCTGAGGAAAACCATGAACATGCTGCAGTTCTTTATGGTACCCCATCCTGTTCCGACCACAGGAGTAATGAAAATCCTGCTGAAGAGCTGGAAAGGTGTCAGAGTGGTGACAGTGCTGGTACAGGCTTTGTCATTCACTTGCAAAAGGAGGCTACTAACCTCTCCAAGACCTCAAAGGTGGATTTGGAACCTGTTGGGATCAGAGACTACTGCACCAAAGCCTTTGTAGTTCTCACGGAAATGAATGTGAGCGGCACCAAAGACAGAAGCACCAATTCCAATGAGCCAGAGGCCCCAACATGGAGATCGGTGCAAACAGCTCAAAGGCAGAGGATTCCAACACCAGGAAGAGATCCAAGTGAGATGGGATCAAAGACAGTGCCAAACACCCAATATTGAGCAAAGGGTCCTGAATCCACTCAATGAAGGTCTCTGCATCACAACGAATCCAGAGTCAAGGTACTGGTACTTGGTGCCAAGTAGACAAGCTCCAGGAGGTTAGCTGGATCCACGGCCACCAGTCATTATACTGGCACTCGGTAAGAGCTAAAAGAGGTGTAGCAGTGGGATCAACTCAATCCACCCTCAAAACAGAGGGGGTATCTGCACCTTTAAAAATGCCCATATCTTTGGCTACCAGTTGGTGTTAGTAGCTTTGAGGAAGTACCTGACAAAGTTCAAAAACATAGCAGAAGATGGCCTGGAGGAAAGGACATAGGAGAGAGCTGCTATGGGGAGTGTCTGCTGAATGTCTCTAGCGGTAACGTTCCCATACGATGATGGCTACAGAAGGCAGCAGAGAAAATCTGTGTATGATTATCAGTACCGGAGACTGGGCTTTCTCCTGTCTTGAAATTTTTGGATCAGAGGATGGCCCCTTTTATCAGGTTTCCTTTTCCTGGACCATCTTTCTCCTTTTCCTTCTTCTTATCTGTCTTGTCCCTGCTGGAAGTTTGACTTTAACCTTTTAAAATTTAACTACAGTGTTGCAAAGGGATCAAGAAAAAGTTGTTCCACATACTGCAGTCCGAGTTAAGCTGCTACAGTCCCCCAGCACACAATGCACAAATTGTGGGGGTACTGGGCAAATTTTTACAGCATCATTTAGTGCATTTCTTAAATGTGTTTCTCCATAGTAATAATACAAGAAGATGACAACCAAACACAGAACCACAGTAAGAGCAGCAGCTCAAATATAGACAACTAGCCAGATAACCAACAGGATAAAAAGGAAAACCCCTGTTAAAAAAAAAATATATATATATATATATATATATATATATATATATATATATACATACATATATATATATATATATATATATATATATATATATATACATACATATATATATATATATATATATATATATATATATATATATATATACATATATATATACATACATATATATATATATATATACATATATATATACATACATATATATATATATATATATATATATATATACATACATATATATATATATATATATATATATATATACATATATATATATATATATATATATATATACATACATATATATATATATATATATATATATATATATATATACATACATATATATATATATATATATATATATATACATACATATATATATATATATATATATATACATATATATATATATATATATATATATATACATATACATACATATATATACATACATATATATACATACATATATATATATATATATATATACATACATATATATATATATACATATATATATATATATATATATATACATACATATATATACATATATATATATATATATATATATATATATATATATATATATATATATATATATATATATATATATATATATATATATATATACTAAGAACTGAACTTCGTGACAATAAAAGCATTCAAAAAGTAGTAATAGTAATAATATTTATTGTCATGAAGTTCAGTTCTTAGTTAAAATTTCTTCTCTTCGTTCAATTTTTTTGAGTGCGGTTAATTTTAGTTACATATATATATATATATATATATACATACATATATATATATACATACATATATATATACATACATATATATATTATATATATACATACATATATATATTATATATATATATATATATATATATATATATATATATAGAGGTCTTAATCTTGTGATGAACAGGAGCACAACCGACCAGGACTGGCAGGTATCTTCTGACTCCAATTAGGAGAAGAATCTGGGATTCCTCAACAGGTCTGTTCCCACAGACAATCCAGTAGCATTCCCCAGAGAAACTCCATAGTAAAGAAGGTTCCCCCATGATGAGACTTGGAAACTGAAGACAGCTGAATAGGATGTGGCTGACCCCTGGTTAGTGGTGACTTAAAGGACTGCACCAGAGAAGACAAAGAGGTAGCCCCCTCCCTTGCCTAGCTTCCTGTGGTTCCCAAGACCTAACAGCGGCCCATCAGGACCATAAAAGAAAACTAAACCAGAAGCCTCAACTCTTCTTAAACATCAGGGTAAATACAAAACATTAGTACCCTATTCAGAGAGAACTATACTGTCCTTGTCAAGAACCTGGCACTCTATCTTGAGGACTTTAACAATACAAAGCCTGTAAAAAATTGTATCTTTATAAATTCAGCACTAGTAACTCCATTGTGTTGAATTATACTACTGGAACTGTTACCTTTAAAACCCTGTAAAGTCTCCTGGCGGTGTATGTGAACGCTATTCTAAGTATACGAAGGCAACTGAATCTATTTTAAAGGAACTGAATGTGTTTTACTGCTTATGTAAATGCAAATGTTAC